>NC_141140.1:94985199-95154366 GCF_053477565.2 Lygodium microphyllum | reverse complement strand
TTTAATGTATGAAAAGCGATAAATCACGAACTTTGACAAAGAGATAGGGCAAACTGAGGCTAAACCTCATGCTTTGCCACTCCATACATTCACAAACACTCATTGTATTTTTTCTTATTTTTATGAAGTGTATTTCTATTTTTTTTCCTATTTTTCTTATTTTTTAGCATTTATTTGATAATAATCACCATTATTTTCTGATTTTCCTTATACCAATCAATTTAGCATACTAATATTCAATTTTATTTTCCATTTTCCCCCATAAAAACACATTTCACCCACCCAAAACGACAAAACCATCATTTTACCCTTAAAACTGCATTTCGGGTTTTGTGGGATTTAAATAGTGCATGTAAATCATTATGAAATCAGAATTTTCCGATAGACAGCAATTAAACATAATGCAACCAGCACTCAAACAATTTTCCATCACATAAGAACATCATTTTCATCATAAAATGTCAATAAAGTTTCATTTCCTTCATAAAAAATAGGCATACCATGTTTCTACGAAACCCAAGACGCATTAAATGATTGTGTGACCAATGGATGGAGCCTCCATTGCTCTCAATTCCATGCTACACATCAATCTTTAGCATCTCCATTAATCTCCACCATCCTTTGCTTCAATCTCCTTCCTGATTCTTCCTTCAAGCTAATGCGCATGAGCATCCCATAGAGGGGAGAGAGAGGGAGGAGAGAGAAAGACTAGTTTCTGTTCTCCAACCATTGGATGGGCGGAGAAAGGCGATGGAGAGTGTAGGCATCAAGCATCAGGCAAGTGTCAAAAACAAGGATGGGATGAAATTAATCCAATTTCTTACCATTTGTGTTAATCATCCTAGGAATCGGGATATGCTTCAAAAGTATCCTTTGCCTCCAAATGCAAGGGAATTCAAAGAATCAAATTTTCACTTAGCACTATTGTAATGCAGGGCTACAATAGTGATGTTTGAAGAATGTACTTGCCTCTTGATGGAATGAAGGATGTATTTACTGTGTTGGTTATTCTTAGTTTATAGCAAATAGTTCATGTTGGTTTAAGCCTATGGAAGCTGTGTGCAAGGCTAAATGTATATCTATGAAACAAGCTGCTAAGGAGCTAAGAGTATTGGGATTGTTAACTAAAAATGAAGGCATTTCAGGCCTCTTTATGAGTTGAATATTACTAACACTATGCATGAAATTTCAGCAATCATACATTCAAAAAATGAAGTTGACAATAGAGAGTTATCAATATATTCTTTGGACGTGTATGATGTTATAGCATTGTTTTCTCAACAGGAAGGATTACAAATGGGTTGAAGCACTTGTGGAGACAAAATATAAAACAATTGAGAAAAAAATGAAACTAGTTACTTTGCCACTTCCACCAAACAGTGAGGGTCTATATGAGAAAGTGTCAAGGCAACCAATTTTACGGGATCTTAAAGATATACGTCATTAGTTTATAGCTAAAACATTATAAAAATTGAAAGTTGTTCCACAAGGGTTACAACATCAATATTGATCAGCTTGCTTACATCCAAACAAACCTGAAGCAAATTCACTAGATAGAAAGCCTTAAGATTATCTACTTATTTACTTTTGAAAAATCTAAATCAAACTCTACCCTCCATATAGATGGACAACAAATTCAACAAAACCACTATGTCTATGAGAAAGTGATCCGAGTTATTTGGGCTAATAAAGGTGCTATCCTAAGCTAGTCGTGCCACAAAAATTATTGTAAAGAAGGCTATCTAGACCTTCCTTCCAAATATAGAATCCCAAAAGTTTTTATTGAGTCTCTATGCTATCATACTATTAATATATCAAACGTCCATGGATAAATCTTCATAATAGGACCCTCATCATGATGTAATGCCTTTGTCTACTAAAAATAATGTGAATAAAATATCATTTTCTCTTTCCAATATGTACAAAAACTATGGTCTCTAAAGAAAATCTTAAGATAAAACATGGGTAAGCTTTGTGAAGTATATTAAACTAGCTTCTTATGTACAAAAACTATAGTCTCTAAAGAAAATCTTAAGATAAAACATGGGTAAGCTTTATGAAGTATATTAAACTAGCTTCTTATGTATTGAAAATTAGGATATTCTAGCCATCATGGATCCATCAAACTACAACTTAAGAAATCTCTTCTCAAGTAGATCAAACCTTTAGAACTTGATAGGAAAGAGAAAATAGACAACATTGAAGTTTGAATTGAGTCTATGGAATACTATTTTCAAGTATAGGGACGAGTATCCCTAACTAGGCCATGTTGGCCAAGCTCAAACTAATAGCGCGTCTCTGGTGAAAGTAATGATGTAAAGATAATAGAGTCTCAAAATTTGCTACTACATGGGAACTCATAAAAAAAGCTATACATGGGAGGTATCTTTTTCCATAGAAGGAGCAAGAGAGCAAGACAAGAGATACAAGATATGGGAACTCCAACCGTCACAATGTGTGATCAGCCTTTCCTTATTCAAATATCACTAAAAGAATAAAAGATGGAGTGACAATGATGGGCATCTACCACCTGTAGTGTATAGACATTTGGGTATTGCCAATGTAACTAATAGATGGTTAGCTAGGCACAAGTGCCTTTATCCCCAAATAGCCTCCCACTTAAAGGTGAATGTGCCCCTAGTTAGAAGATAATGAGAAAAAACTAACAAAGTAAAAAATTACATAAAGTACAATAGGATGAGGAAAATATGTCATCTCATTCTATACCCATCATCTTCCTAGGGAAGGTAAAACATTCCGTTAAGAGACTTTTAGTAAGCATATATGCAAGATTCTCATCAACAAGAAGCTCAATAGACTTGTCCTCTACCACCTCCTTGATGAAGTATACGTGCTTTGTCTTTGCATGAAAGACCTAATTCTTGGTCAGGAAAATAATGCTCACAAACTTTGAATGTAGTGTAAGGATCATATTAGTCATGCTAAGGTTTGCCACCTAACCATAGAGCTTCCTTACAAGCCTTAGTAGTGGCTGTAAGATACTTGGCCTTCGTAGTAGAGAGAGCCATGTATTTTTGCACCCTAGACATCGAAGAAATAGCACCTCTAGTAAAGTTGAAGACATAGCCATAGGAGGTTGATTTTCTATTATTTGCATGTCTTGCATAATCAAAGCGAGTGTACCCCACAACTCTGATATCTTGGCCACCATAATATATGCACATATCTATTGTTCCCTTTAGACACCTCATGATACCCTCATGACATTCCAATACCACCTCTACAAGGTGTAGCCAAATAGTATGCCATGACTCCCATTTCAATTGCTATGTCAAGATAAGTGGCTATCATGCCATACATCAAAATACCTACTACAGCAGATGCATAAGGAATCTTGGTCATCTCGACCCTTTGCTCATCTAACTGCAGACAATCAGCCTGACTAACCTTCAAATGAGAAGGTAGAGGACAGCCAATAGGCTTACCATCCTACATATGAAATTGCTAAAGGACTTTCTGGATATACTCCTTATGTGATAGATAAAGGATTCCCTTAGAGAAATCGTGTGTGATGCATATCCAAATAATATACGAGGTTTGTCTCATGTCCTTCATCTCAAAGCTCTTCTTAAGATGAGTTTTCAAGGCATTAGGTCGTCATGAGTTCTCCCAACAATAAGTATATCATCCACATAGAGTATCAAAATCATAAGGCTACCATCACGAGCATTCTTCATCTATAAATACGGATCCATAGTACATTCCCTAGGTACCATTCCCTAGGTGCCTGCTTAAGACCATAAATGCTCTTTTCAACTCACACACTAGGTGTTCCCTACCTTCTTTTTCAAATCCCTTAGGGTGCTATATATAAATCTCATTATGCAAGTCCCCATGTAGAAAAGCCATCTTTACATCTATTTAATAAAGGTCCAAATCTAGCTAAGCAATTAGTGTGAGTACCAAGCATAGGGTCATCATTTTTACCATAGGAGAAAAGACTTCATTGAAGTTAACATTGTTTTTGCTTGAAACCCTTAACTACCAATCTGGCCTAATAAGTGAAATTAGGGCGTCTAGGGATACTTTTCAACTTGTATACCCCCTTACATGGCAATGTCTTCTTGCCATTAGGTAGAGGAACCAAATCCCATATATGGTTTATCAGTAAGGAATCGAACACCAATTGCATAGCCATGTCCCATGAGTGACTATTTGTCAAGATTGTGGGAGAGAAGGAAGGAGTCTCACTTGTAGCTTTCTTGCTTGCACAATGGGGGAATACACACAAAGGTGGAGGCTGAAAACAGTTTTCATCTTCTTAGTTGTGTAAGCCAAAAAAGGAGTCAAGTACAAAGAAATAGAAGAACCCTATATATGGGTCTCAAACCAAACTCAACTAACTAAGGTAGCATACTAACTGAGCCACGAACTAGAGTAGATAAGGATAGTTGTCATCTAGCTATTATTCATGGGCGGTGTACCAACCGCATCTGCAACTAACACGTCGGTGACATAAATGCACAACGGTCACCCTGGCATATCACGAGTGGAGCTCGATATCTCAACACTATTATCTATATGCATGGCCTCATCATAAGAGAGAGACTCACCTGCATCGATCTCCATAACATACATGATGGGTGTAAAGTGCTCATGCTAGCTCTATTAGAGTGTCTCAAAATATGTTGATACTGCATAAGAGGTGGATCATGGGCCATTGGAGCATCGACTACTATTGCAAACTATCTTGCTGGATGGACAATGTTGGAGGGGTTTTAATCAAAAGCTCATATCCACCAAATCAAAAAAAGAAGGAAGTAGATAATAGGAGATAGAAAAGAAGAAAAAGAATAGGCAAGATATTCAAATGTATCCCACGAATGTTGGAAATCAAGTTCTCTTAACATCATGAGTCAATCATAAAACCTTCTGCCAAGTTTGCCAAAGCCTTTACACAAGATAAAGGCAAAGCTCAATGATTCAGACTCTACATGTGTTACATGTAAACTCTATTGTCCATCTAAGACAAAGAGTCCAAACAATCCAAATGTCAATAGGTTTAGATGATTTCTTGGTAGAAGAAGCCCAAGTACTTCTCCCAGGGGAGCACTACATATTGATAGAATTTGAGAAGGGAAACAAAAGCCTTATATGGGACTCCAAACACACTTTAGCCCCATGTATTCCTTTACAATAGCCATAAGCCAATCATTTGATGGCTAAACTCCAAGGCAAATGGTTCTTGGATTATCTAGACAATGTCTACTACTACTCAGAAGGAGTCTCCAAGCATTAGATCTCTTGGAGCTCCATACTATACCCAAAAACTCCCACCAAACACTAGCTTCTATTCTATTGCTCTAATGGCAAGTATAATGTTTCCACTAGCTTTGAAAGGGTGGCAAAAACCTAAGACTTTTGATCAAAATTCTCCCAGATCTCTCCTTCTCCCTTCTTCCCGTCCAAAGTGCTATTTTTGCTGCTTGAAAACTACGCTCCAAATTCAAGAGCCCTTTTTTTGCACAAGATCTCTCAAACTTTCTAAAAAGCCCCTTGATTTTTGCATGATAGCCTATTTTAGAATTTTTCTACACCTTTTTTAAAATATTTACAAAAAATAATCTCAAAAATAGGCTAAAATTGTCCTAAAATTCCATATTTTTGAACCATCCATACTATGGACCCTAACACTAATGATGAATATGACATTGACTCTCTAGATTAATCAGAAAGTCAGATGATGATGCACTCTAGGGTTTTTCACACTGTGTCTGTATAGCAACACAATATCCACCCCCTTTGAACCTGCATATCCTCCAATATGTGGCAAAGTCTTAGTTGTCACCAGATTCAAAGTCCTCATCCTCTGCCATCATATTCATTGCTTCTTCGTCTTCCATATCTTCCTGGCTAGCCCTTGTATCATGGCCACTATTTTCATCCAATTTTGGCAACTCGTAGTAGGCAGTAGATTCCCACCTCTTGAATAATTTGATTATTTTTATACTATCAGAATTCTAATGGCTATCCCATCCAAGTCATTTAATGCATAAGTAGCATTATCAAACACATATCTTAATACATATAGGGTCCAAACTATCGTTTGGACTTTAGACATGGCACTATGTTGGTTTTCCAACTTGCTATCATAAACTAGCACCCAATCCCCATCATGTTGTATGGTTCTTGGCCTCAATCTATGTCTTTTATCAAATCATTTATTGTTGTGTATCCTTGCTACCCTTAACTTTGCCATTGCTACTTCTATGTCTTCTGACTTTCTTTCCAACTATCTAATACGTAAGGCCATCAATCCTCTTGATTTAGCTCGTCTTCCCAAGGTAGCACACTCCATGTTATTGTCATCTCTTCTATTGGCATGATAGGTTTTTGACCGTACATCAATTCACTAGGCATATATCCTATAACAACACTATGAGTTATTTTGTTAGCCCAGAAAGCATAAAAGAGCAATCATGGTCACTCTTTTACCTTCTCTCCACATGCTTTTGCCAATGCCTTCACAATAGGCGGGTGACCTCTTTCACTTTTGCCATTTCTTTCAGGTTATAACCTAAAGTTAAAGCGAGCTTTATCCCCAACTCTACAAAGAAATCATGGGCTTCATCCGTATCCAATTCACCCCTATCTGTTGTAATTTTTCCCACACAACCATACTAACAAAATATCTCTTCTAAGAGAAAAGTACACACTACATTTATTGTCTTGGTTCATAGAGCTCTCTCTTCCACTTGATTAGTGAAGTCTTCATGGGCAAGTACAAGATACCTCATTTTCCAAAGACCTGTATGCATTGTGATTAAATCCACTACCCACTTAAAATGAAGAGACAAGGAATAAGTGGGCTACAATCCATCCCAATATCTCACAAATGAATCCATTTGATAGATCATATATGCTTCCACAAAGTGAGAAAATTCATTTTGCAGGCCCTGCCACCAATATGTTTCTTTGATTTTTGCAAAAGTACCCCAAATGCCTCTATGGCCAACCCATAAGCTTTCATGAAGCTCCTACTTAACATTTACTTGTGAAGCTCTATCACCCAGAACTCGCAATGGCATACTTGATTTCTTCTTAGCATGTTTTCATAAGTATCTGTCTTTTAAGAAAAACCCGTAGGCTTTCCTCTTGATCTTCTTAAACTCCTCATCTGACTACTCTTCTCTCTTTGTTAATGTACTGAGGTATTGACCAATTCTTAGCCACTCTCTTGCATATTTGTATTCTAGAAACACTTCTACATAAGATACATAGCATCTAAAGTGTTTTCTCTTTGTTGTCTAGGCTTCTATTAGTGTTGTAGCAACTCCTTGCATTGTTGAATTCGTAGCAACTCCTTGCATTGTTGAATTCATTATTACATCACTTGTACTTGACAAACCAATTGCAATACTTTACTACATTTAATGTTGTCCTTGCATTAATGAGAGCTATACATGTAGTAATGATAGCTTCCATTTCAATTTCACCAATCAAAACATCATTTTTAATAGCAAGAACATCATCTTCTTCCTCCTCACCCATCATTCCATCTCCATTCTCATAGCGTGCCTGAGATAACATGTCTACCAAAACTAAGTTGCCTCTTCCTACAATATGCTGAAATTCAAGGTTCAAAGATTTTATGTTTGCAATCCACTACTGGAGCATAGCAATGTCTAGGGTAGCAAAACTAGTAATCATACCCAATACTTGCAAACAATCAATCTCAATGACTACACAAGCATTCATAAAATACTCCTTATCACATTTAAAGACTATTACAATTCCCCATAGTTCTCTTTTTACGTGTGGATACCTTCTCTGCCATTCAATCAACACTTTAGCATCAAATCAAATTGCATATCTTTACCCTTCCTCATTATATTTCCCAATTTTCCATCCAATCCCAATTGGGATCATATCTACAATAATACTGATAGGCCTCCCATTTGAATAATTAGCCTTTCTCAATGTAGGAACAAATTTCAAGAGCCACTTCAATTTCTTCATTGCTTTCTTTCCCAGTGAAACCTTTGACCTTTCCTCAAGAGCTAATATAGAGCATCAACTACATGTGCAAAAAGTGAGGAATCCATATCAAATAGAACACACATGCACCCAAGAATCTAGGCACCTCGGATACATTCGTACATATATCTTGCATTCTATCAATCCCATCTATTTTCACTAGTGATGGTCTTCTCCCATAGGGCCCACACATATGCCCAACAATCAAAACCTCTTCAACTCCAAAGACTGAGAAAGAGTTAAATGCACCTCTTCTAGACGCACCAAAATTCTTTCACAATCAATAATATGGTTTGCAACACACTATTTGCACTCATGAGCATCCATCTCTTCATTCTTTTAATCCACTCCATGCCCTTTGAACGAAATATCATCCAAGAAGGGAATTGTCAACTGTGGTATAAAATCCCTAAGTACCCTATTCATAGCATTTGGTCATGTGTGCCACTGAGTTCTGCGAGAGAGTACACATCAACTAACCCCAAGGGAGTCTTCATGGTTGTGATATCCCTGCTCTCAATTACAAGTTGAAACTAATCATACCCGAGTAAAGATCATCAAAAGAATAGATCACTCTGCCTACAAAAGCCTCTACAAATTCAACCGCAGGACCTGCACCCACATTTCTTATGGTCACTTTATTGACTATGGCTACATGTCTTGAATAAATCTCAAAGCCCCGTTTTTTTGGGCACAGTAAACCAACGATTTGATTATGTAGTTGAAGAGGGATCCAATATATTCATGCATACTTTTCGTTTAGCAAATCTATTAGCTTTGGCAAGTAAGCTTTAGGTGTTGGAATAGGCCTCAAGTTCCATGGTACATGTGGCACATGGATAATACTATCAACATCTATGTCAAACACTAGAACTACAAAAGGATTTGCTCGCAAGAATAATTCTTCCTCATCATCTTCCACTTCATCTACAAGGTTGATAGCCTAAGCTACCACATGTCTAAAAGAACTCTTCAAGTTTACCTAATTAACTATTGCTAATCTGATCTCCCCGAGTCCTCTAGGCATACATACATAATCATTCCCTAGTCCTGCTTAAATTTGGCCAATTTAAACCATCGTTTGCCCAAAAGCATTTTATAAGAATCCCCGATTTCTAACATCCTTAGCACAACAAAACTTACACTCCAACCACTTTAATTTGCTGATTCTTTAAGAATACCCGATGGTTGTAACCTCCTTTGGGCTACATCCTAACCTGAAATGGGGCTGGTATGAGTTCTTTATTCTTGGTGGCCAAATATGTGTGTTCAAGAAGTGTGTTGAATCCTAATCCCCCATACAACAAGACATCATCATGCTTCTTCCCTACATACTCAACTTGAATAGTGGCCACATGATAATCCACAACCTCCTATCGAATTGGTATGACTACCTAACATTAGGGAACTGTCTGATCTTGAACTATTTTATCTTCAAGAACTTCATGTTGCTTTTTCCTAATCTTCAAGAGCAACGTTTCCTTGAATCTTAGTATTATGTCCAAGATCTTCTCCAAGGTTAACTGCAAGGAACAAATTGCTATAGCCTAAAATAGCTCTTCTTAACCTCCTTCCTAAGATTTTCATAATATCATGTCTTCAAGATATTGCTCCTACTGATCAAGATGTAGGGCACCTCGACTCCTAATCATGAAACTCCTCAAATATTGCTTTCCCTGCCGCTTTTTGTAACTTGCTAACTTGCTTTGATGCCTTTTTCCTGGCTTTCTCTTGTTCTTGTCAATCTTTTCAAGCCTACTTGGCTTCTAGTAACATCTAGTATCATAGCTTCATCAGGACAATCCTCTACTTCAATGCAATTAGAACAATCACATCAATATGCATATTATAGCATTCAAGTTACTTAACATCTTCTCTGTCCTTTCGTGAGCTTTCTCTTGATGATGAGCTTTCCTATAACCAACAACACCTATACCTTCATGAAGTTGCCTTTGCTTGTCTTAGTTAGGTAGCTCTATGAGGACTACTGTAACTGGGGTAGGTGGATGTTGTGGATGAGATGCTTCTACAATTCTTCTATCATTGCAGATCCTTGCTTACTGGCATTCCTCTCTCTGTCCTATGCCTTGCCCAAAGCTCATAGTTTGGTCCAATAAAGTGTCCTTGACCTCCACAATACTTGCATACTCTCGTTTGAGTAGTTTGTTGCTGAGCTTGAAAATTTCCCCAAGGCTATCTTGCCCACATTCTTCTTGGTCCCCTAAAGGGCCTTTGAGGCATTGTGTCAGTATGATAACCTGATTGACTATTATTGGTTGCACAAGTCTTGGCTTATGTTGCATATCAATGGCATGTACTGTGCCATCCTGATATTAGGATTGTACCAACAAGTCCTCATTTCATGGCCATTTCTTTGGCATATTTCATAGTACTTTTCCTTCCTCTTGATGTCAGAAGGACCTAAGCTTTTTTTAATCTTATTATCCAGTTTACTCTCCTCTATCTTTTTCTTGGTTTTATCCTCTGCCTTCTTCTTCTTAATCTTGGCTGAACCTGATTCCTCTTTTTCTTCATCTACTTCTTCCTATTAGACTCCTCATCATCTAAGTCACTAAAATCATCCTTTGATTTTGAATTGTACTCACTATCCTCACCCTCACTATCACTTTTTGATCCTAAATCTGAATCTGCATCAAAACGTGAATCGGATGAATCATCATCCTTACAGGTTTTTGATTGGGAGGTACCTAGCCTCCTTTCCAACCTCATAGCAACCCTGATCATGGTATCTAATGTACCACTCTGACCCAACTCCATAGTAGCAATTGGGTTCGTGATTTTACCCCTCAAACTCTTAATGAAATAAGCGCTTTGCATCTCCACAAATGGTGCATCAGCAACATTCAACATATTAACCAGGTTCTTGAACTTCTAGGCATAATCTTCAACTAGCATGTTCTTTTGCTTTATCTTCTTAATCTTCCTTCGTATAACTTGAGGAGTTTTATCCTTCTTGGACCTACCTCAAAATGCAGTTCTCAACTCATCATATATATTAGATACTGCCATGCCATAAGTGTTAAACCAATCCATGGCTTTCCCTTGCAAGATGGCTACAAAAACTGCTACTTCTTGACCTGATCTCCATACATTTGATTAAATCCACTTGCTTTCCATCTTGTTTCAAACTAGGCCACATGGCAGTCAAGGTATTCCTTCTTCTTACCTAAGAACTTAGAAGCTCTCAAGTTGACCAACTAATTTGGATTCATTATATTTTGTTACTTTTTGGGCTTCTTCAAGGGGATGGTAAAGGGTTAAACTTTAAAGATTTCTTTGCTGGAACTTTGATACTCTATAGAAGATTGTCCTTTCCAATACTAAATGCTACAGTCTTTCAAGCGCCTATCTAGGAGGAGTATCTTGATCCTTTGGGAATGATAGTGTTTCCTCATCATCTGAGAGGCTTGGTATGCTTGGAGAAGTTGGAGGAGATCTGTGGAAGTGGTAGGGGAATGGTACACTATTGCGGTACCCATAGAGATACCCACATCCTGAAAGTCCTAACCATCATTTGTGAACTGTTCTCCATCCAGCCTGCCTAATCCTTCTACTTCTCGTATATTATTCAACAATGCTTCGTGCTACTGTTGTCTTGACAAATATTCCCTTAATTCTCAGATTTTCTACTTGTTAAATTAGGATTTGATAAATATGAATAACTTGTGGGAATGGTTCCAAGCCTAATGCCTAACTCATGAGAATTATGCCCATGAAACTAGCAGGATCGCCAAAGTGTTATGGCCTCTCAAGACCACAATAGAAACACAGAAAACACTAGACTGCCTAAAATTACCCTGTTGTTGCTACTATAGATAACTTCCTAAATCAGCTTACATCCATTTTAAGCATTTAATATTCAAGAATGATATGTAGACATAAAATACATATTATATTCATTAACATAAAACTATTGTCCTAAAAAATATCACATAGTTTACTGTCATCACAACCATTCCTGAATGAATAACTTTAAATAGACAACCTTAGTTTTCTGAAAACCAACACAGATAAATAGAACCAAACATCAATGTGACCATATTTAGGTGCTATCCTAAATATTTTTCTCATTCATGATCACAAAAAACATGAAAGGTTACAACTCTTGATACCCAGGATAGGCACCTTCACTTCATCTAAAGTCACTTTACACATGTTGATCCTATGAGCATATATGTATATAAGTACTAAGGTATAAAAGTATGAAATAGATGATGCAATCCAAGCCCTAATAGCTATCAATGTTCATTCAGGTAGGCATGTTACATATTATTACTATGTGTTAAAACAAACATACCTACCCTCTTGTGGATCTTTACCTCCAACTTACTACCTAGGTGTAAAATTATCATGAATATGGGGTTCATCCACTATCTAACTAGAATGCTATGAATGTAGTCTAATCAACTACACGATTTGACTCATATTAATACATACCATTGAATGTTTTCTCTTCAAGACATGCATTGTTCGCTAGTATATCCACATGCACTATGATCATCATGGCCATTGTTGTCTAGCCCATACTAGAGGTGTTTCTCTGAGTTTATTAAGTTGTAAATTTCTCTCTTATAATATAACTAAGCTCCTCTCAAGAAAACATGTGATCTATGTAGATTACAAAAGGGACTAGGTTGTACAAACTCAATGGGGTTAGCTTACATTGACTCCTCAAGGGTAACCTACGCAAGGTTCTACAATATTAGAGTACTACCAAAGGAAACCTAGACTCTTGGAAGATGAACCATAATTTTTGGCCCATTGTGTGACATGGGCATTGAGATACACCCTCCAAAGTATGGAATCCCTTATACAAATTTAAGTCTAGGTCCAAATAGAATGTGGAGGTTAGGAGCTACCAAAGACAATATCATAGTATGGATATGCCATGGCCACAAGGATAAGGGATATATTTGGTCCCTCTTGAAGGAATCTTCCATGAAGGATGTGGAGGTTAGGAGCTACCAAAGACAATATCATAGTATGGATATGCCATGGCCACAAGGATAAGGGATATATTTGGTCCCTCTTGAAGGAATCTTCCATGAATTATGCAAATCCTCCCTCCTCCAAAGTTGACGTGCCAACTTTGAATGTGGTTGAAGACCCACCAAGGATGGAGTAAAAGATATGGGGAATCCGACAAGGTGAAGGAGGGGAATGTAGAGGGAATATGGTTCCCCATAGCAATGTTTATCCCCCACCTATCAACTTCACAATCCTCTAGAAAAAATGGTTTCATTGTGATCTAATATATCTTTTGAAATAGGGTCTACTATTGCCATTTTGACTTTAAATTTTATATGAAAGTGGGACTAGAGGCTTGTGCATTCTATAAAAATTTCCAAGACCTCATGTGTCATGGCTTGTAGACTCATATAAAACTAGATGGTCTTCTTGATTTTCACAGTTCAAATTTTCATGACATAATGACAAGTCTAGCTACTACCGAAGAATTTGAGCATAATTGTCAAAATCTATCTACAAGATTAAAATATCATGCACCACTTTTGCAATGACTAGCATTGTCTTTATTAACTAAGGAACTAGTCCAAATATGAGTCATTTCAAATAAGTAACCCTTTGGACATGCCTTGTCGATCCATTATACATGTTTTGGTAAAACATCAGAAAGTTAACGTACACTATCAACTTCATAACAAAGCCTCTGATTCAATAGATGGATCGTGGTTGTTGCGACTAGTTGTTACAATTGATTTGATAGATTAATCGAGGAGCTAGGTTGATGAGCTTAAGTTGCTAGTCCAAGGCAAGTTCTAGGTAAATGTCTCTTTCTTCATCAATATTTCAATCCAATTTACCATTATTAGCTATAGTCATAAATTCATTTGGTTTATGCATAGGTTCTGTGTAAAGACAAATGTTAGAAACTACAGTTTGTAAAGCAAGTTGTAAATAGGCTAGATTACTTATACCTTTAAAGCATCTCAAAAGGTACTCTAGAAGATTTACAAGTCATTATTTATTCCTTACTCTTTCATTTTCTAATATAGGAAACTAAATTATTGGCACATGCATTCTCTTCTATTGCTAATCTTGTATTTTGCCAACATAGGAGATAAAGATTTATTGTATATGCTTTATAACAACATGTTATTGTTGAGTGTTGAAATGACCTATTTTTTGGCTGATTTTTGTTATTTTTGAGAGCTGAATGGTTGATTTTATGAGATGATTGATTGGTTTGGAAGTGGTTTCAGAGTGTTTTGGATGATATTGATTATGTTTTGGAAGTTCATGATGATTTTCAGTGGAGATATGAGGTTCTGTGATGTTCTGATAGGTTCTGATTGGTTCTGTATAGCTTCTGTTTTGTTCTGATTGTCTTCTGTACCAAAACATAACAACAACCCACACATATCAAGACCACAACTTTGATAATCAGTTTTGACCATGGAGACAACTCCGAAGACTTCGCATACCCATCCCACGAAACGAGTTCATTAAAAAGGGGAAATAAGTGCAGTGAGGGGGAATTAATTTAATGAAAGGTTCATTTTAGTAAATTATTAAGAAATGGGTGAATTTTTATTAAGTGATAAACCTTATCAAGAAAACGGCGGTTCCTTCTTAAAATTTTAATTACCAATTATTAGGTTAAAGCGGTGCATTAAATCCGAATCCCGGACTTCGATACCCAGACAGGGTCTCTAAATGCAAATTCATTTATTAAAAATTAAAGTGATGTGGAGCGCTTTTTTGCCAGTGCGTGCTTTTGTGACGGCTGGTTCATTTTAATTAAAAATGTTAAAGTGCCTCTTAACCGCACTTAGCGCGTGCTAAGTGAACGGCGGGTTAATTTTTATTATAAAATGGTGTGTTTAGCACGAGCGCGCGTGCCATGGTGGTGTTTAGGGTTCATTTTAAAAATTAACCGTGGAGTTTGGGGTAGAGGAAAAAAATAAAAAATATAAAAGGAAAAATACTTGGTAGTGGGTGTATGTGAATGCAATGAATGCGCTCTTCTCAATCCCAAAATATACGTTAGCAATCCAAAAAGAACCACGGTATCTGGATTTTGCTAGATTTTTCAGTGTGTATTTTGAATGAAAAAGGATTTTTTATGAATTTAGCATTTAATGAAGTATTGTTACCATAAAATAATCATAGAATAAAATGACACATCATTTTCAGCTTAGAAAATCTTCCAAAAATAAGAAAAAATATTAATGGAATTTTTAGGAATTTTTTTGCAATTAAATTGGAATTTTTTACCATTTTTAATGATTTTTTTCCATTTTTTGGGTACTTTTAAAAGAACTTTTAATTTCAAAATGGTCTGAATTTTTTTTGCTTGAAATTTTCAGTTTAGAAAAATATGGCAATTTACTGCAAAAATATTGGGAATTTTTTAAGATTTTTTTGTTTTTTTAAATTTTAAGTGTTTTTTAATTATTTTTTTAATTTTTCAATGTATGTTAAAGGTTTTCGGGTTTTTGGAATTAAAAATCCGGGAATATACCCAGGAATAGACTGCGTGGCAGCTGCATGTGAACAGCCGGCTGCACACCACCTCACGGACCAGTTAACGCGCGTCCCCGCGCGTGAACATCCACGAACGATCTCCCACACACGAAAATGCACAAGCACAATCAACCACACACGCGTGTGTCAAGGGCTGAGAAAAGGTGCCTGCGTTTGTCTCGGGGGTCTGCGGTTGTCGGCGGGGGGGGGACAGGGGCTTAGGAGGAGATTGCTGCAGTTCTACGGGTGTGACAGGGGCTTATGGAGGGGGTGAGGTTCTGTTGGTGTGCCTATGGGGGGGAAGGGGGGCCTGTGTGGGGGTAGGGGGGGGTTTGGTGTGTGTTTGGGCCGTGGTAGGGTTGGATTGGGGCTGAGGTGGGGTGAATGGGGGCTTGCAGGGAGGTGGGAGGGTGTTGTGTGCCTGTGGGGGGAAAGGGGGGCCTGTGTGGGGGTAGGGGGGTTTGGTGTGCTGGTGGGAAGGGGGGCTTAGAGGGGGTAGGGTGTTTGGTGTGATGGTGGGAAGGGGGGCTTGGGTGGAGGTAAGGGGTTTGTGTGCTTGGGGGGAAGGGGGGCTTGCAGGGAGGTTGGGTGTGTGTGTGAGTGTAGGGGGGGAAGGGGTTTGATGGTGGGACTGGGGGCTTGGGTGGGGGTGGGTGATTGGATGGGCACGTGGTGTGCAGTGGGGGGAAGGAAGCCCAACGGCGGCGGCAAGGCGGATAGGGCGCAGCGGCCGTCAGCAGCGGCGGTAGAGGCCACAGGCGCCATGGCGGCAGCGAGGCAGGGCGCAGCGGCCACGTGGCGGCACGGCGGGGAGGAGCCACGACAGGGCGGCACGCCGAAGAGGAGGGCCCACAAGGAGGGGAGCGGTGCTCGACGAGGAGGGGTCCACCGCGGTTGGCGGGCAGGGGACCACAGAGGCCACGGTGGCAGCGAGGCAGGGCTACGGCGCAGGACGGCGATAGGGTCGAAGGAGGTGGCGCACGGCGGCTACAGGCGGAGGCCACGAGCGTCACGGCGGGGAGGAGCACCGGGCGGGCGCAGGCAGGGTGCCTTTGGGCACGCAACGGCACGACGGCGTGGGGCGGGCGTCCAGGCGACCGGCGCAGCTCACGTACGACGCCTTCGACTCCGATCCGAACTCCAGCAACTGCGGCAACGCCGTCTGCCCGGACCCGACCTCTCTCCTCCGCCAGGCGGGGCTCTCCCACACGGGCTACGAGATCACGCGCTACCTAGTGCACCTGCCAGCGTGGCTGCTGAAGGGGAGGGCCGCCGCGTCGTCGATGTGGAGCCGGGACTCCAACTGGATGGGATTCGTGGCGGTGGCGGCGTGGGGCGGGCGTCCAGGCACATGGCGTCGTGGGGCGCCACAGGGCGGGACAGGGCTGGCGGACGAAGAGGGAGCGGCGCGTCAGGGAGGCAGGGCGCACAAGGGCGATGAGGCACGAGGTAGGGCGCGGGCGCCGAGGTGGGGAGGTCAAGGGGGCGGCAGGGAGGAGGTGGGGAGGCCCACGGGCAGGGCACACAAGGCGAGCAGAGGGAGGTGGCACAGGGCGAAGGACAGGGGAGGAAGGGCGCCATCAGACGAGGAGAAGAGGGAGTGGAAGGAGGGGAAGGAGAGGAGGAGGAGGGGAGGGAGAGAAGGAGGAGAGGAGGATGAAGATGGAGGGGGGCGTCAGAGGCGTGGAAGAGGGAGGCGGGAGAGCAGGGAGATGGAGGTGAAGGAGATGGAGGGGGGAAGGTATGCAGGGAGGGGAAAAGGAGAGAGGTGGTTGGTGGGGAAGGGTCGAGGAGAGAGAAGGGTGGGGGGGATAGGGAAGGGTGGGGTGGAAAGGGCGCCCGAGGGTGAATGGGGGGGTGCCCGGGGGTGGGAATGGGCGGGATACGCCCATGGGAGGGTGCCTATGGGGATGGGGGTGGGGGTAGGATGAAAAGGGGGGGGTTGCCCATGGGGTGTGGGTGGCTATAAAGGAATGGGCGGGGGTTCCCATGGGGGTGCCCATAGGGTGGAAAGGGGCGGGGTGCCCATAGGTGGTATGCCCAGGTGTGGGAATGGGATGGGCGGCTGCCATAAAAGAAAGGCATACCCCCGTCCCGCGCGCGTGCGTGGAGCGGGGCAAAAAAATTTACCGAGACGGGATCGAAATAGCGCCGGGATGGCAGAACGGGGCACGCGGACGCGACCGGGGTGCATGGAGATGCGTGAAATTGAAAACGGACGCGTTCACGCGCGGGACGAGTCGCGCGAAAACACATAAAAATAAAGAAAAATGAATAACTCCCAATCCGGTCATCAAAACGAAATTCCATAAAAACAAAAAGTGGACAGGACGGCAGGGAGAAGACAGTGAAAATGTGCAATGGGAGTTCCGGGGGGGCTAGAGGGCGTTCACATGCAAAAAACGCAAAAAACGGGTCCAAAAACGCAATTAAAATTTAATATCGAAAGATCCGTGCATCGGAACGAGATGCAGGAAAAAGGAAAAATGTGCAAAAAGACGTGCCTGACAATCCTATAACAGCAAAACATAGTTCCGACTGAGATAAGATGCGTTCACGTGGGAAAAACCCAAAAAACAGACTCGAAAATGGGATCGAAAATTAATATTGGACGAAACCCTCTCTGGAATGTCATGTAGTAAAAAGGAAAAATGTCCGTAGGAAGGGGGGACATAGGTTTGTCATGTTAGAATGCAATTCTGGCTGAAGTAGGAGGGGTTCACATGCGAAAAACCCCGAAAATACGTCTGAAAACACATTTAAAAATTAATAATTAAAAATCCAGAAGTCGAAAGAGGGTGGAGAAAAAGGGAAAAGGTGGAGAAAGGCGCGGTGACACAGCTGTCAAATCAAATGGGAATTCTGATGCAAATAGGGTAGGTTCACATGGAAAAATGTCAAAAAGACGCACGAAAAAGTCTCGAAAAACCGCAAAATTAATTTTGGACAAACCGTGCATCGGAAGGACACTGAGTAAAAAGGAAAAATGTCAGGGAGAAAGTACTTGTCTGGGCTATAATGTCAGATCACTGTTCGGAAGCAAGCAAAGGGCATTCACATGGAAAACCGGCTAATGTGTGCAAAATGCTTCAAAAATTAATAACTTGAAAACGGTGCACCGAAACAGGGGTAGCTAAAAAGGAAAAATGGTCAGTTCAAAGGGATGAACAGGTTTCTAAGGTTGGATGTGGATTTCGGTGAACGTAGGGTATGTTCACAGGGCAGGACAGCAAAATCAGGGAATGAAGGAAAACTGCAAGGGAACAGCCCCGAGGGTGGGTGAAACATAAACGGGTGGTTGGGAAGGGACCCCATCAGGGTAAAAACAAGTCATGGCATACATGCATGAGCAGTTTGAGGCATATTCAGAGGGGTATGCAATGTAGACACGCAGGGACGCGTCCCCACACTTAAAACCTTAACGGATAGGGTTAACCGAGCAACAGGAACCTAAGACCACATAACAGACCATCCACTAACATCCCCACACTTAAAACATGAACGTCACGGAGAAACAGAAGGTGTAGGGTTAGAAAAACTTGGCCCATATTGTAGACAATCAAGGTTGATTGTCGATGGCACGTCCTGTGTTGTTGTCGGCTGCAGGAGGTACCAAGGTTCACTCCAGCACATGTCCTTCATGGCAGGGACCACGCAACAGCACCCAGGGAGGTAGCTGGTTGAAGGAATCGCAGGAAATTCATCGATGGCGAGGAATGTTGCACTCAACTCACAGTCACTCATATGGAATGAAAGAACAGTCACTCGCCCCATGACTAATATCACTCGAGGAAGAATGATTGAAACCCAAATCTCGTACCCGGTTTAGAAATCGACAGGGGAATGGTGCAGAGGGAGCATGCCAGGGTGCACAGTTGATGGTGCATCAGTGCGTCCAACCCATCTGGCATAAGTGCAAGGAGGAAGGCAAGGGAGCCTGACAGTGCAGTGTACAGAACAGGGTGACGTGTCCTGTGTTGATGGCAGAGACCCATCCCGTGGGTGCATAGGGAAACGAGAACATACCTGACTCCAAGTGTCATAATGTCCCTCAATCTCACCTCTCGGTAATTGATTGAAGAAACTCCAGTCACACTCAGCCCACCCTCTGTCTCACGCTCTGCTGATAGATACAGAGGGCAACCATGTCCTGAAACCCATTGATGTAATCCTCACGGTCACTTGTGCAAAGGTTGTATGCCTTGTGCACATTTGATGGTGCAACTGTGCATCCCGCCCGGTGCTGGCATACGGTGCGAGAAGGAAGGCCAGGGAGCCTTATAGTGCAGTGCACAGAAACAAATTGTGCTTTGTGCATTGAGAGGCCCATCCCGTGTGTGCAACACTCCATTCACACTTCTCACCTCTCATTTGATTTGAAAGAAAAGACGGGTCACTTGCCCCACCCTCTGTCTCACTCTTTGTTGATAGGTACAGAGGGCAACCATACTCACGTCCCCATCCGGTTAGGATGAAAGCTCGTGTCACTCAATTGTTTGTCGATGAAGATCGCGTCGTCAGGTGTTGAAGAGGCGTACCCAAGGAGGTAGCCATCAAATCAAACGTGGGGTTAGATAGGACATGTCGTCTGCTAGAGGACAGTTAGACACTCTGCAAAGAGACCCAGGACACAGCGTACCAAGGGAGGCAGCTTCGAAACTAGATCCTGAGGATGTCAACTAATGAATCCACTTTCTGGACTGCTGGGTGTTGCCACCTTTTCCACAGCCAGCTTCTCGCCCAAGGGTGTGTGCCACCTTTTCTTGGAGCGAGGCCTGCTATGACAGGGAATTTCTTCCTTTTCTCCCATAACAGTTTTTTTTCGTTTTTCTTATCTTGTTTTTTTTTCTCTCTTTTTTTTTTGGTTTTCCCCTATTCCCGAGGGTGTTTCCACCTTTTCTCAAAGAATAGGTCAGCATGACAGGGACCTAAGTCCTTTTCTCCCCATGATCGATATGTATATTTTTTCCTTTTGTTTTTTTTTTCTTCGAATTAAGCAAGGGAATGGTAGAAATACCATTTATCAGAACCCACCTCGCCACTGTCGCTGGTGGAAAATAGAGGATAAGAGATCAAGGCTGGATGGTGGGGTTGAGGGGACAGAGGGTTGCATCCACCTCATCAGGAATGGCTGAAGAACAGCTATCAAAAGTAGCATCAAAAGAGTTACAGTGCCACGCCAACAAGGGAAAGGATCAGGTGACCATAATTGTCAAGATCCCCAAGGAGGAAAGTACTTCTTCAGGCGATATCCATTGATAAGAAAGGGATCATCAGAGGCATCAACTGTCTGCACTTTGACAAAGCCATTAGGGTTGACAGCAAGTACCTTATATGAGCCCATCCACCGCTGTTGGAGCTTGCCATGAAATTTGCCAAATCGTGAATCATAGGCTAGGACCAAATCACCTTCTTTGAACTCCTTGTGCTTGATGAAGCTGTCATGGTAAGCCTTGCGTCGAGCTTGCGTGGCTTCCATGCACTGTAGAGCCATCCTGCGAGTTTCGTCCAAACATTCCAGGTGCAGGAGATGGCATTGCAGTGAATCATCATCCCCCAAACGCTCTTTGATAGCCACTCTCAAAGAGGGCAATTCCAGTTCAACATGGAAAACAGCTTCTGTACCATACACCAGCTGGAAGGGTGTTTGTCCTGTTGCTGCTTTATGGGAGGTTCTGTATGCCCAGAGGGCCTCTGTAAGTTGATCATCCCAATCACGACGATGTGCAGCAATCGTCCTTGTCAGAATCGAGCAGAGGATGCAATTCGTGACTTCGACTTGGCCGTTGGCTCTGGGGTAATAAGGAGTGGACTTGCGATGGCGGATCTTATACAGCTCTGTCAGTTCTTCCATGACTTTATTAATGAAATGAGTACCTCTGTCACTTACCAGCTCTAAGGGACTGCCAAAATAGGTGATGATATTCTCGTACATGAACAGGGTCACGCTGTTACCATCGTCCCACTTGAGGGCTTTAGCTTCACACCACTTTGTGACATAATCCGTACATACGAGGATGTATCGGTTCTGTTTCATTCTGGTAGGAGGATCGATTGGACCTGTGAAGTCGATGCCCCACTTCTCAAAAGGCTTCAAAGGAAGGATAGGTTGCAGTGGCATGGCACTTGTCTTGGTAGGTTTTCCCATTCTCTGACAAGCATCACATCTTTTACAGTAATCATAGGCATCCTTATGAATGGTAGGCCACTAGTATCCTGCTAGCAGAGCCTTCCTGGCTGTGGCTTCTCCTGTAAAGTGGCCTCCACATGGCTCGTCATGGCAAGCCTTCAGAACAATCCCAATCTCATCTCCTGCAACACATCTTCTGAGCACTTCATCTTTGCCTTTCTTGTACAGTGCACCGCCTAACAGGGTGTAGGGGGCTGATTCTAACATAAGCTTCTTCCTTTCCCAACTAGAAATGCCAGGAGGGTACTGTTGGGTTGCCAGCAGATTGGCAATGTCTGCATACCAGGGGGTTACAGTTTCTACCAAGAATAGGGAAGCATCAGGGAGGTCTGGATCATCCTGCTCCTCGTCTGCAATTTGTGGGATACGCGACAGATGATCAGCTAGAACATGGGAACGATCAGGTTTGGTAATCACCTCAAAGTCAAACTCCTGAAATAGAAGGAGCCATCTCATCATTCGTCCTTTCACGTCTGCTTTGTTCATCAGGAAGGACAGGGCCTCGTGATCCACATAAAATTTAAAGTGGGTAGATAGTAGGTAGTGGCGGAACTTCTCTAGGGCAAACACCATTGCCAAGCACTCCAGCTCTGTCACTGTGTAGTTTCGTTCCCTATCAATGACTTTTCGGCTTGCGTAATAGATCAGTTGATCCAGTTTTGAGGAGCCCTTCTGACAGAGAACTGCGCCTAAGCCTTCAATGGATGCATCAGTGTGTACATGAAACTCCTTCGTCCAGTCAGGAGGCTGCAGAATGGGTGCCTCAATCAGACACTACTTTAGAGTGTTGAAGGCTTTGTCACATTCTTCTGTCCAAGTAAACTCTGCATCTTTCCTCAGAAGCTTGTGCAAGGAGGTTTCCTTTGTTGCAAAATGGGCTATGAACCTTCTGTAGTAACCCACGTGGCCTAGGAATCCCCTCAACTATTTGAGGTTGGTGGGTGCTGTCAGAGCTGCGATCTTTTCGATCTTTGCAAGGTCTGTTGATATCCCTTGTGCAGAGACAATGTGGCCCAACAGAACTCTAGAAGAGACCCCAAAGATGCATTTGTCGGGATTGAGGAAAATCCCATACTCCCGGCATCGGTCAAAGCATTGTTCCAGGTGTCCCCAGTGTTCACGGATCAAACTATAGACACAAAAGTCATCCAAATATACCTCAACAAAGTCGTGTAGATGATTCTGGAATGTGGCCATCATGACTCGCTGGAAAGTAGCGGGGGCATTGCAGAGCCCAAACGGCATCACTCAATAAGCGTAGGTCCCCCATTCTGTGGTGAAGGTTGTTTTGGATTGGTCTTCTTCTGCTATCTGCACTTGGTTATATCCACTGAATCCATCCAGAAGGGAATAAAGCTCATGTCCTGCCACTGTGTCCAACAGTTGGTCTGTGAAAGGAATCGGAAAGTGATCCTTCTTCGTCTTGGAATTCAACTTGCGAAAATCCACACAGATTCGCAATTTGCCATTCTTCTTGGGTACAACTACGATGGGTGAGACCCATTCACTATTTGCCACTGAATAGATGAACTCGGCTTCCAGAAGCTTCAGCAGCTCTGCTTTCACCAATTTGGAATAATTCGAGTTCATTCGCCTCTGTCGTTGCCATACTGGCTTGGCATCAGGCTCCAAGTCAATATGATGCTGACATATTGTGGGATCAATCCCCTTTAGGTCTTTGTAGGACCACGCAAACACGTCCAAATTCTATTTCAACAAGTTGTACAAGGTTGACAACTCCTCTTCTGGTAGGCTGCTACCCACCTTCAAATGGCGTTCAGTGCCATCTGCATCCACAAAAGTTAATTGCCTTTCACCTTCTACTTCATAGATGAAGGTCCCACGGACTGCTTCTGGATACAGATCCGACTCCTTCAAGGGAGTGATGTCCTCTTCCGATGTCCCACTAGGACCAACTTCTTCTTTTGGTGGAGACTTAGGTTGCTCCTTGAGATGTTGGAATGGGATTAGAGCCGTTTCGGGTTTGGTTTCAAGATTAGTTACCTCTTGGCTTGAAGACTCCTCTTCTGATGACACGTCCAGGAACATCACATAACAGGGACCCTCTGATTTCTGTTGGGTTTGTGGGACTGGTGCTTGTTGGCACGGTGCATCGTCATCATCTTTTCTTGGCAAAGGTGGGTGAGGGTGGCATGAGCCACTGCTGAAAGACGGCTTGGTCTTCTTAATCCATTTCTTATAAAGATTTTGCATATGAGAAGATCCATTTACCAGACCAAATGGTACCATCACCATTCTGTCCCACAGCATGAGCTCGTCTGCTTCTGATACTTCTGGAAATTCTTCTTCATATATATCCTCTTCAGGTGGGATAGACTCTTCTATCTCGCTTTCATAACCTTCTTCTTCCATATCATCTCCTTCCTCTTCTGTCTCTATCTCTGGCTCTGTCTCTCTCTCTGTCTCTGGCTCTGTAGGAGCTCTGTAAGAGAAGAACAGGTTCTCTGTTTCATCTTCTGCCTCTGTCTCTGGCTCTACTATGGCCATGTAACAGGGAGAGCAGTACATCCATGCTTCTATCTCACTGTCAGAAGTGATTTCGGAAATCATTCCTTGTTCAAGCAGGAAGTATTCACCCATTGAGAATGGCTTTGCATCTTTTGGGAGTTGGCTTACAGTATCCACTGTTAAGGAACGTGCCACTGTTTTCTTGGGAAGGATCTGTCTGACAGCATCTTCGTCTGCTGATGTGCCATCTGTAGCCTCATTAGGGGAGTCAGAAGATAATTCCAAGGAGGTGGATCCATGTCCTTTTTGAGAACCATATAGCTTCAGCACCACTTTGTTGGGTCCTCTATCCAAGGTCAAGGTTCCTTTGAACCAATCCGTCCTTGCTCTGGCTTCAAAAAGCCATGGTCTGCCCAGTAACAGAGGGTAAGATGTACCATAAGAGTTTGGCTTCACCACCAGATAGGTTAGCCAATAATCTTTTCCGGCTACTGTAGTCTTCACATATGGGAGAATGCCCAAAGGCTTGATTCTGCTCTGATCCGCCAGTCTGATGAGCCATTGGGTGGGTTGCACCCCTTGTAGGCCAAGATCCTTCATTGTCACATCCGTCATAATGTTCACTGATGAACCACCATCAATCAGTGCATTTGCAATAAAGCAACCTTCTATCCACACGCCAATCTCTGGGGTACCCGGATCTAGGAAGGCGTTAGCCACGTCCACTTCTTTGACAGGCTCTAGAGCTTTGTTGGACTTTGTTGCAGTTGAGGGAGAAATCCTTAAGCCACGTCTTCTTGTCAGTATACTTTTGAACCTTTTTCGGCAACTAGGAGACAACATCAATAATTGTCGGAATGTGAGGTTTGGTTTAAAGGTATCTAGATCTCTAACCAGATCGTATTCCTTAATAGGATCCACTGGCTTCTCTAATTGGTTAGGGAATGGGGCAACACCCATTTTCATTTTCCTTTGTTCTTCCAACAGGGGTATCATGGGGACTTTTTCTGCCACTTGTGGCACTTCCTCCTCGTCTATCTCCTGGACCTCTGGTCCTGTCTCTGGAACTGTCTCTGTGACTCTCTGTGGCACTGTAGTGCTTTGTACGGCACTGCCAGGCTCTGTTCTGTTCTGTTCTTCTGGTGGAAGATTGAACTTCACTGTTCTGGCAGGAGGATTATTTTCTTTCTGGATAGGTGGTTCCTTCTTCTTTGCCCGCGTAATGGCAGCAACTTCCAATTCCACTAAATTGGAGGTAGGCTCTTGGGCCTTGGCCGGACTGTCAGTAGCACTGTTTTTCACTGGGGCTGGGCTTGGACAGTCTTTTGCAGTGTGGCCTTCTCCTTTGCATCGACTGCATAAGGGCTTGTAATCCACTGACCTTCTGGGATTTGGACAATTTGGTGAAATGTGTCCCTTTTCTCCGCATCTGTAACACTCCACTTCTGATCTCTGACCACCGCCAAACTGTCTTCCTCTGTAACTTTGGGATGGAAATCTTCTGGGTCCGAAATTAGGACCAAACTCTCTAGGCTTTGGTCCAATATCCTGTGTTGTCATTTTGATTCCAACAAGTTGAATCTTACGTCTTTTTCCTTCCTTCTCCTATCATGCATCTCCTTCAGAGAGCAAATATCCTCTGTATGGTTCTTCCGCAAATAGTAGGAACAGAAGGCTCCAGGAATGGTTGGTTTTCGTGTACATTCAGTGGCTAAATGGCCTTCTTGATGACACTTACCACACCAAGTATTTGACCGCATCACATCTCTTCCTGCTCCTGCAACGTTGGATATACTAGCGGTATTCACTTTCAGCGTCTGTAGCTGCTCTGTAATCACATCCATCAACTCCTTTTTTATATTTGCAACTGAGTTGGATAAATAATCCTTCAAGCTTTCTCCTCCTGAGGTACTGGCAGTAGGGTTTTGAGGAGTCTCTGTAATCATTGCATAAACAGGTTGGGCTGGTGCAGAGGGGTCTCTGTTCTGATTCTGATTCAGAGCTCCTGTTTGAACTGGGCTGTTGGCTCCAGTTGGTAGGGTTCCACTGTTGCTGCTGATTTGGCATTGGGGAAATTGGTTGGGACCATTGTTTGTTGTGGTTGAACCATCATTTGAGGCATTGATTGTGGCCACTGTGGATTTGGTGCACTGTACTGTGATGCTGGGGGCATCTGTTGGTAGGGGTAGGGGACTGTCCCTGGGACTGCATTTGGTGGGTACATCATTCCTGGCATCAGAGGAGGTAGGACTCCTCTTCCTGGATTCATCGCCAATCTAGCTTCCACTTCATCATACAGTCTTGCACCTTCTGTTGCAGCTTGTAATGTGGCTGGTCTTTGCAGCTCCACAAACTTACGGACTTCTGGTTGTAATCCTCTAAGAAACACCCCCTTCTGAATGCCATCATCTAGATTATGATTAGTCCATCTCTTCAGGATGGATTCCATTCGTGAGACATAAGCTTCTACTCTTTCTCCAGAGGACTGATTTAGGTTCATAAATTCCTCTTGCATCCGCTCTTCAAAACCTTCACACCTGAATTTAGTGAGGAAGGCCAACTTCAGGTCGTCCCATGTGCCAAAAGTTCATGCTGCTTGTCTCTCATACCACTGAAACGCCATGCCCTTGAAAGTGGCGGGGAATATTGCTAACCAATGCTCAAGGGTTCTGGCATTGTTAGCCACACATGCTACCATAAACTCTGCTACATGAAGATCGGGGTCTTCATTGTACTCTCCCTTAAAAACTGGCAATGGAACTACATTCGCTGGCCTATCATCAATATTTCCAAGACAAATCTGGTTTGGAAATGGACCTCCAACAGGAGGAGGAAGGGCTTGATGTGCCATTGGGACTTCTATAAAGAGTTCCGCAAGGGCGTCAAAGGCGGCTTCTCCTGCGAGCTCGTTCTCAGCTCTACTTTTTGCTTTCTCTCTTCTCACGTACCTCTGGACTCGTTCTAACGCTTGTCTCTTTATTGCGTCATTCATCAGGGGGTTGGCTCCACTATGTTGTTAGTGCTCCACAGAGGGATAACAGAAGACTTCAGTCTCTGGAGGACCCTCTTGCCAACATTTCTTCTACTTCTTCCTTTTCAACGTCTCTGAATTCTGCTTTCATGCCACTGCACAGAGGAAGGTATTCGGTTCTGAAGGTGTCAAAATGCATACATCTAAGCATTGTGGTGGTGCCATCATCATAGTAATGCCAGCTTCTGATGGTTTCAACAATGTATGTTGTGAAAAACATTCTGTCTACCAACTTCCAGTGGGTTGCCAATTGAACAAACAGAAGACTATCAGAACACCAAGCATCCCACGTATCTTGCTGTTGAGCATCTACGAACAAATTCCAACTCTTTTCCTTCTTGTCTTTGTGAACCTCCACAGACCAAGACTCCTGAAGCTTCTTCACAATCTCCCACTTGATGATGTCTGGAAACTTCTCAATGAATGCCAAATCTTCCATGTATGGTCATTCTCTTTGTTTCTGCTCTTCAATTTGTTCCCAAACAGTTTGGCACCAAGATGCAAGTTTCTGCTGCTTCAACGGGAAGAGGAAACTGTCCACCACATAGAGCATGCATCATGATGGTGATGTGTTTCCGCCATTGTGGGATGAACTTCTTGTGTAAAGTGGCTTTGATTATGAGAAATTCCAACTCTTCAGTGGAAGAAGGAACTTTACAAACATCCATTGAATTCTTCTCTTCTTGGCAATGCCATTTCCTTCATTTTCAGCCTCTTCTGCTTCCCAGACTGGGTCTCTAAATGCAAATTCCTTAATTAAAAATTAATAGTGATGTGGAGCGCTTTTTTGCCAGCGCGTGCTTTTGTGACGGCTGGTTCATTTTTATTACAAATTAAGGTACCTCTTAAGTGCACGCAGCACGTGCAAAGTGAACGGCTAGTTGATTTTAAAATTATTAAATGGTGTGTTTAGCGCGAATGCATGTGAAAAAGGTGGGTGAATAAATAGTTTATTTTAGCAATTAATTATGATTAAGGGGGTAATGAAAATAAATAAATAAAGCTCACAAAGTAAATACCTGGTAGGGGTGTGTATGCAATGGTCTGAAGGCACACGGAGTAGTCTCCCAAAAGCAATGAATCCAGTCAAACAAAAACAAAGACCACTGATGAACTGAAAAAAAAAGCACCTTAGTGTTTTTGTTGTTTTTTTTGTATTTTTTATTTTGTGTTTTGTTTGTTTTGTATTTTAGGTGTGTTGTTTTTGTGTAGATTATTTGATTTGGTTAATTTGGTTTTTTTTTTTCTATTGTGTGTTTTTTAAATTAATAATAATTAAATCAAGATATATAACATATGGATATGTTATGAAGTGTAAGAATGAATTTTCAGCCATTCAGCAAGTGTCCACAACGTATTTTAAGTCAGCCATGATTTTTAGCTGATTTGTAAGATTTAAAATGAATTTTTATGATGTGTAGTATTAAAATTAGGGTTTTTTTCTTCAAAGAATATTTTTTTATTTTATAGAAATATTTTTTAATTGAGAAATTAGTGAAAAAAGGGCAGAGGGGTTTGTGGAATTTTTTTGAATTTATTTCTGTATTTTTACTAATTTTTAATGAAATTCACTCATTTTTCATGTAATTTTGAATTAATTTTCAGATTTTTAATTTTTTTTAATTTATATTGTTTTAATTTCCACCTTAAAAATATTCCAAACAAGTTCAAAAATATTGGTAAATTTTCAAAAAAAAATATGTAGTCGGGGTAAGACAAGTCTGGGCTGGTTAGGTTAGTCAGGGTTGATTAGGTTAGTATGAGTTAGTCTAATCTAGTGAGTTTAGGTAAATTAGGTTAGTCTAGTGTGATTAGTCTAGTCAGGGTAGTTAGTCAAGTCCTAACCAAGTTTGGATAGTTAGTGCTGGTTAGTTAGGTCAAAGCTAACTAGGGTAACTAGGTTAGGGGGTTAAACTAACTAGGGTCAATGGGTGGGGTGTTAACTGAGTCTGGTTAAGTTAGTGGGAGGGTCAACTAATTGTGGGTAAGTTAGTGGGGGGTAGTCAACTAACCATGGTTAAGTTGTATGGTTAACTTACTGTAGTTAGGTTAGGGGGTAGGGGTCAACTAACCCTAGGGAGGTTAGTGGGGGGTAAACTAACCTTAGTTAGGTTAGTGGTGGGAACTAACCATGGTTAGGTTAGTGGTGGGAACTAACCCTAGTTAGGTTAGTGGTGGGAACTAACCCTAGTTAGGTTAGTGGTGGGAACTAACCCTAGTTAGGTTAGTGGGTTGTAAACTAACCCTAGTTAGGTTAGTGGTAGGAACTAACCCTAGTTAGGTTAGTGGGTTGTAAACTAACCCTAGTTAGGTTAGTGGTACTAACTATAGTTAATTAGTAACTAACTAGGGTTAGTTTATGACTAACTAAAGTTAGGTTATTAACTAAGGTGAGTTAATTACTAACTCTGATTAAATGGTGGGGGGTGAACTGACTCTAGTTAGGTTAGTAGGGGGTTAATTAACCAGGGGTTAATTAGGGGGTTAATTAACTATAATAGAGTTAATTAATGCTAACTAACTAGAGTTAAGGACTAACCAGGAGGTGGGGTTGGAGGTGGAGGAACAGGGTGGTGGAGGGAGGAGGAGAGGGAGGAGGAGGAAGAGGAAGTGGAGGAAGAGGGAAGAAGTGGAGGAGGAGGCGAAGTTGGAGGAGGTGGAGAAGTTGGAGGAGGCAGAAGGTGGAGATGGTGTGGTGGATGTGGTGGTGGGGGAAGGGTTGGAGGAGAAGGAGGTTGAAGGAGGAGGAGGGGGAGGAGGAGAGGTTGGAGGAGGAGGCGAAGCCGCAGGCGGTTGCAGGAGGCAAAGCCGCAGGCGGCGCTACGGCAGCGGACGACGGCAAGGGGCGGCGAGGTGAACGTCAACAGGGCGACATCAGGTCCAACAGGCGGCTGAGATGCATGGACAAGAGCGCTTCAGGCAGCGAACGGGCGGTGTCGGGCAGCACAGTGGTGGGGGAGAGAGAGAGAGGAGGAGGAGGAGACATGAAGAAGGGGGGAAGAAGTGGAGGGGAAGGGGAAGAAGAAAGGGAGGAGGAGAAGAGAAGAGGAAGGGGAAGAAGGAGGGAGGAAGGAGGAGAGAGGAAGGAAGGAGGATGCATCACGACGAGAACAGGTAGGTATGGTTTTTTTTTTGTTTTTTTCTTTTTTTTCTTTTATGGAAAAATGTGAAAAATAAGCACAAAAAAGGCCCGAAAACTCATAAAAATTAATAGCGGATCAACCGTGTATCGAAAGGACACAGAGTAAAAAGAAAAAATGTCAGGGGGAATGGGTAGGACAGGCTTGACACATCAAATCAGGGTTTCAAAGCAATAAAGATGCATTCACATGGAAAACCGTCCCATTTACGGGAATTATTTTAAAAATTAATAACTTAAGAACCGTCTGTCGGAACAAGGGTTGGTAAAAAGGAAAAATAGGCAATTCAAAGGGACAAACAGGGCTGCAAGGTTGGACTGGGATTCCGGTGAATGTAATGTCCGTTCATATGAAAGAAGCGCAAAATCAAGAATAAGGGCAAATGGTCAAGAAACAACCCCGAGGACAGGGTGAAGTAGAACGGAAGGGTGGGGAAGGGACCCCATCATGGTAAAATAAAGTCATGGCATGGATGCATGATCATAACAGGGTACATACATGGAGGTATGCAACATGGACGCGCAGAGACGCGTCCCCACACTTAAAACCTTAGCAGGAAGGGTAACCCAAACATCAAGGACATGGTACCCCACATCAGACCAACCACAACATCCCCACACTTAAGACGTGACTGGTACTAAGAACAGAAGGTGTAGGGTTAGAAAAACTTAGCCCATATTGCCGAGGAGGAATGTCGACTATTGAGGTTGCATCTGGTGTCGTTGTGTCGACTGCAGGAGATACCAAGTGTCTTCACAGCACATGTCCAACGTGGCAGGGACCACGCGACAGCACCCAAGGAGGTAGCTGGTTGAAGGAATCGCAAGAAATTCGTCGATGGCGAGGGATATTACACTCAACTCACGATTACTCAAATGGAATGAAAGAATAGTCATTCGCCCCATTACTAACATCACTCGAGGAAATAATGATAAAAACCCAGAGCTCACACCCGATTTAGGAATCGACAAGGGGATGGTACAGAGGGAGTATGCCAAGGTGCACAATTGATGGTGCATTAGTGCATCCAACCCCGTCTAGCATAGGTGCAAAGAGAAAGGCCAGGGAGCCTTGTAGTGCAGTGTATAGAACAGAGTGATGTGTCCTGTGCTGATGGCAGAAACTTAGCCCGTGGGTGCATAGGGAAACAGGAACGTACCTGACTCCAAAGGTCGTAGTGTCCCTCAATCCTCACCTCTCAATAATTGATTGAAAAAACACCAATCACACTCAGCCCACCCTCTGTCTCACGGTTTGTTGAAAGATACAAAGGGCAGCCCTTTCCTGAAACCCATTGATGTAATCTTCACGGTCACTTGTGCAGAGGTTGTATGCCTTGTTCGCTTTTGATGGTGCAACTGTGCATCCCACCCTGTGCCGGCATACAGTGCAAGAAGGAAGGCCAGGGAGCCTTATAGTGCAGTGCACAAGAACAAATCGTGCATTGTGCATTGAGAGGCCCATCCCGTGCGTGCAACACTCCGTTCACACATCTCACCTCTCATTTGATTTTGAAGGGAAAAACTGGTCACTCACCCCACCCTCTATCTCACGCTCTGATAGATACAGAGGGCATCCCATACACACGTCCCCATCCTGTTAGGATAAAAGCTCACATCACTCAAGGGGTTGGTGATGAAGATCATGTCGGCTATTGTTGTCGTCAGGATCTTGAGGAGGAGGCATACCCAGGGAGGCAGCCTACAAGTCGCATGCTTCAATGACTTGTAAGAAGAGTCATCTGTTAAGAAGGGCAAACGGACTAATATTGCAGAGACAGTGCACCAAGGGAGGTGGCTTCAAATTACTGAAGAGGTTCTGTTGGTGAGTCAGCTATCCTAAACTGCGGGGTGTTACCACCTTTTCCACAGTCAGCTTCCCACCCAAGGGTGTTTCCACCTTTTCTTGGAACGAGGCCTGTTATGACAGGGAATTTCTTCCTTTTCTCCCATAACAGTTTGGTTTTTTTTTTTCTTTTTTTTTCTTTTCTTCATTTTCTTTTCTTTCTTGTTTTTTTTTCTTTTGTTTTTTTCATTAAGAAAGAGAATGGTAGAAATACCATGTGTCAAGACCAACCTCGCCACCGTTGTTGGATCAAACGAGAAGAGAACAATGTCGGGTTGAGATGTTTCTGCGAGGGGGTAGCAGAACGAGACCGCCTCATGAGGAGAACCATAAGGGATATCAGAAGCACGACAAGAAGGACAGTGCGATGCCCAAAAGGGAGAGGGTAGGTCGACTGTGATTGTCAAGATCCCCAGGGAGGGAAGTACATCTTCAGGTGATAACCATTGATGAGGAAAGGATCATCAGAGGCATCAACGGTCTGCACCTGAAGAGCCGTTAGGATTGACGGGCGGCCAGTACCTTGTACGGGGCCATCCACCGTTGTTGGAGCTTGCCAAGAAACTTGCCAAATCTCGAATCATAGGCTAGAACAAGATCACCTTCTTTGAACTCCTTGTGCTTGATGAAACTGTCATGATAGGCCTTGCGTCACGCTTGAGTGGTTTCGATGCATTGTAGGGCCATCCGCCGTATCTCATCCAAGCATTCCAAGTGCAAGAGATGGCGTTGCAGTGACTCATTATCTCCTAAGCGTTTTTTAACTGCCACCCACAAATAGGGCAATTCCAGCTCAACATGGAAGACAGCTTCTGTACCATACACTAGCTGGAAAGGGGTTTGTCATGTAGCTGCCTTATGGGAGGTTCTGTATGCCACCCAGAGGGCCTCTGTAAGTCAATTGTCCCAGTCGCGATGATGTGCAGCAATCATTCTTGTTAGAATTGAGCAGAGGATGCGATTGGTGACTTCAACTTGGCTGTTAGCTCTGGGGTAATAGGGAGTGGACTTGCGATGGCGGATCTTATATAGTTTCATCAGCTCCTCCATAATTTTATTAAGGAAATGAGTACCTCTGTCACTTACCAACTCGAGGGGACTGCCAAACGGGTGATAATATTCTCGTACATGAATAGGGCTACGCTATTACCATCGTCTTGCTTCAGGGCTTTAGCTTCACACCACTTTGTGATATAATCCATATATACTAAGATGTATCTGTTCTGCTTTCGTCTGGTAGGTGGATCAATGGGACCCACAAAATCAATCCCCCACTTCTAGAACGGCTTTAGGGGAAGATTGGGTTGCAGTGGCATGGCACTTGTTTTGGTGGGTTTCCCCATTCGCTGACAATCATCACATCTCTTACAGTAATCATATGCATCCTTGTGGAGGGTTGGCCACCAGTATCCTGCTAACAGAGCCTTCCTGGCTATCGCTTCTCCTGCGAAGTGTCCACCACATGGTTCGTCATGGCATGCTTTCAATACTATGCCAATTTCTTCCCCTACAACATATCTTCGCAACACTTCATCTTTGCCTTTCTTGTACAGTGCACCGCCTAGCAAGGTGTAGGGGGTTGATTCTAACAGAAGCTTCTTCTTCTCACAGCTTGAGATGCCAGGAGGATATTGTTGAGTTGCTAGGAGGTTGGCTATGTCTACATACCAGGGAGTAATTGTTTCAAACAAAGAAGCATCAGGAAAGTCAGGATCATCATGTTCCTCTTCTTCTGTTTGAGGGATCCGTGATAGATGATCGGCTAGGACATGGGAACGGCCAGGCTTAGTGACTACCTCAAAGTTGAACTCTTGGAATAAGAGTAACCATCTCATCAGTCGTCCTTTAACATCTGCTTTGTTCATCAGGAAGGACAAGGCTTCATGATCCACATAGAACTTGAAATGCATTGACAATAGATAGTGTCGAAACCTCTCTAGTGCAAACACCATTGCCAAGCACTCAAGCTCTATCACTGTGTAGTTCCATTCCCTATCAGTGACCTTCCGGCTTGCATAATATATTGGTTGATCTAATTTAGAGGGGCCCTTTTGACATAGAACAACACCTAGCCCTTCAACTAATGCATCTGTGTGCACATGGAACTCCTTCGTCCAATCAGGAGGCTGTAAGATAGGTGCTTGGATAAGGCACTGTTTTAGGGTATTAAAGGCCTCTTCACAGTCATCAGTCCAAAGGAAATCCGCCTCTTTCCTTAGGAGCTTGTGCAGAGGGACTACCTTGGTTGCAAAATGTGCAATAAATCTTCTGTAGTAGCCCATATGTCCAAGAAATCCTCTCAATTTCTTGAGGTTTGTTGGTGCTGTTAAGGCGGAAATCGCCGGGTCTATTGCAATCCCTTGTGCAGAGACAATATGGCCCAAAAGAACTCCCGAGGAGACGCCAAAGACACATTTGTCGGGGTTGAGAGAAATCCCATACTCTCGGCATCTGTCAAAACATTGCTCTAGGTGTCCTAAGTGCTCTCGGATCAAGCTATAGACACAAAAGTCATCAAGATACACCTCAATGAAATCATGCAAATGATTCTGGAAGGTAGCCATCATTACTCATTGGAAGGTGGCAGGAGCATTAAAGAGCCCAACTGGCATCACTCTATAGGCATAAGTCCCCCATTCTGTGGTGAAGGTTGTTTTAGATTGGTCCTCTTCTGCGATTTGGACTTGGTTATATCCGTTGAATCCGTCCAAGAGGGAATACAGCTCATGGCCTGCCACTGTGTCCAACAGTTGGTTTGTAAAAGGGATAGGAAAATGATCCTTCTTCATCTTCACATTGAGCTTCCGGAAGTCCACACATATTCGAAGTTTCACGTTCTTCTTGGGTACTACCACAATGGGCGAAACCCATTCACTGTTAGCCACAGGATAAATGAACTCTGCTTCAAGAAGTTTCAATAATTCGGCCTTCACCAAAGCAGAATAATTAGGATTCGTACACCTTTGTCTTTGCCTTATAGGTTTGGAATCGGGCTCTAGGTCAATGTGATGCTAGCATACTGTGGGATCAATACCTTTTAGATCTTTATATGACCAAGCAAACACGTCTAAGTTCTCTTTGAGTAGGTCTCACAGGACCACTAATTCCTCTTCTGGAAGATTGAGACCCACTTTGAGGTGACATTCAATACCGTCAGTATCCAGGAACGTTACTTGTCTTTCTCCTTCCACTTCACGGATAAACGTCCCACGGATTGCCTCTGGATAAAGATCTGACTCTTTCAAGAGAGTAGTATCCTCATCTGATGTTCCGCTAGAACCAGTGTCCTCCTTCTAAACAGATGACTCATTTGTCTATTTAGGTTGCTGGAAGGGTATCAGAGCTTTGTTTGCTTCTGTGTGAGTAGTGATTTCTTCGGGACTCAAGGATTCATCTTTTGTGGATGCGTCCAGGAATGTCACATAGCATGGACCTACTAGAGGCCGTGGCTTTGATGACTCTGGCTTCTGTTGACAAGGGGCATCATCATCATCTTTTCTTTGGGCTGAACGGTCAGGGCAACAAGAGCCACTAGTGAATTTAATTCTTATGCCTTTAATCCATTGCTTATACAGATTCTGCATACTTTGTGGTCCATTGATCAACCCAAATGGAACCATAGTCATTCCATCCAACACCCCGAGATCTTCGACCTCTGAAGTCTCTGTAGGGACATCAACAAGATCATCCTCTATCAGAGGGAATCCTTCATCTGCACTTTCATAACCTGCTTCATTTTCTTCCTCATCATTTTCATCCTCTTCCTCAGGCTCTGTCTCTATTTCTGTAGAGGCTCTGTAGTAGGAGAAGAACAGATCTTCTGCCTCTGCATCTGCTCCTGCTCTTGTCAGAGCTTCTGACTCTACTTCTGGCTCTGGCTCTGTATCTGTTACTGTCTCTGTATCCACTCTGTCTCTGCTCTATAGCCGCTCTGTATCTGCTCTGCCTCCGTACTGTCTCTGCTCTGTAACTGTACTATCTTTGTACTGTCGTTGCTCTGTCTCTGCGACTGTCATGTAACAGGGAAAATAGTACATCCATGCTTCTATTTCACTGTCAGAGGTGATTTCAAAAGTTAATTCTAGTTGAAGCAGGAGGGACAAGGATTTTATTTTCCTTGGTAGTTGGTTTAGAGTGCCCACTATTAGGGACTGTGCCTCTGTTTTCTTAGGAAAGATCTGCTTAACAGCCTCTTCATCTCCTGATGTACCATCGGTTACCTCGTTGGAGGAGTCACTTATGACTTCGATAGATGTGGATCCATTGCCATTTTGTGATCCATACAGCTTTAACACCGCTTTGTTGGGTCCTCTGCCTAGGGTTAAAGTTCCTTTGAACCAGTTCATCCTGGCTCTTACTTCAAAAAGCCAAGGTCTTCCCAACAGCAGAGGGTATGAGGTCCCATAAGAATTTGGTTTGACCACCAGGTATGTCAGCAATAGTCTCTTCCTACAAGGGTTGTTTTTACTATGGGAGGATGCCCAACGGTTTGACTCTGCTTTGGTCTGCCAATCTGATAAGCCACTGTGTAGGTTGAATTTCTTGCAACCCTAAGTCCTTCATTGTCACATCCGTCATTATGTTTACTGATGAGCCTTCATCAATCAATGCATCTGAAATGGAGCATCCTTCTATCCATACACTAATCTCTGGGGTCCCAGGATCTAGGAAGGCATTAGCTACATCTACTTCCTTTACAAGCTCCGAGGCCTTATTGGTCTTGGTCGCTGTTGAAGGAACTAGTCTTTGACCAAGTCATAATCTTTGATAGGATCCACAGGCTTCTCCAGCCAGTTGGGGAATGGGGCTACACCCATTTTCATCTTCCCTTTTTCTTCTAATAATTGTGGCATCGGCACTTTCTCTGTTTCTGGAAGTGCTTCTGTATTATCCATCTCTTGGGCCTCTGGTCCTGTCTCTGGGACTGTCTCTGTAGCTCTCTGTGGCGCTACAGTGCTCTGTACTATACTATTCTGTTCTATACTGCTCTTTCCCTCTATAGGTAGGTTGAACTTCACAGTCTTGGTAGGAGAGTTATTTTCATTCTAAACACTGGTTCCTTCTTCTTGGTGCGCATAACAGCGGCAACTTGCAACTCAACCAAATTGGAAGCATGCTCTTGTACCTTCTATTGGCTATCAGTGACATTGGCCTTTACAGGGGCTGGACTGGGACAGTCCTTTGCAGTGTGGCCTTCACCTTTACATCGACTGCATAAGGGCTTGTAATCCACAGATCGTCTAGGGTTTGGACAATTCGGGGAGATATGACCCTTTTCTCCACACCCGTAACATTACACCTCTGATCTTTGACCACCGCCAGACTGTCGTCCTCTATAACTTTGAGAGGGAAACCTCCTTGGACCGAAATTAGGACCAAACTCTCTAGGCTTTGGTCCAATATCTTGTGTTGTCATTTTGGATTCCAGCAGGTTGAATCTTACATTTTCATCCTTCTGTCTTCATTCATGCATCTCTTTCAGAAAGCAAATATCCTCTGTATGGTTCTTCCGCAAATAGTAGGAACAGAAGGCTCGAGGAATGGTTGGTTATCGGGTACATTTAGTGGCTAAATGTCCCGCTTGATGACACTTTATGCACCATGTATTAGAGTGCATCACATCTCTTCCAACTCCCGCAGGAGTGGATATATTGGCGGTATTCACCTTTAGCGTCTGTAGCTGCTCTGTAATCACATCCAGAAGCTCTTTCTTGATACTTGTAACTGAGTTGGATAAGTAGTCCTTCAGATTTTCACCTCCTGAAGTACTTGTAGTAGGGTTTTGGGAAGCGTCTGTAATTACTGCATACACTGGTTGGGTCGATCCAAAAGGTCCTCTATTCTGGTTCTGATTCAGAGCCCCTGCCGAGACTTGGGGTTGTTAATTCCAGTTGGTAGGGTTCCACTGTTGTTGAGTGGAGGAACTGTTTGAGGCCACTGTTGCTGTGGTTGAACCACCATTTGAGGCACTGTCGTCTGCGGTGACCACACTGGATTAGGTGCATTATACTGCGACACTGTTTGCATCTGGGACTAGGGATAGGGAACTGTCCCTGGAACTGCATTTGGTGGGTATACCATTCCTGGCATGGGAGGAGGTAAGACTCCTCTTCCTGGTGTCATTGAAAGCCTTGCTTCAACTTCATCATACAATCTTGCACCTTCCACTGCAGCTTGCAGATTGACTGGTCTTCTCAATTCCATGAACTTGCAAACTTTTGGTTGTAAGCCTCTGAGAAACACTCCTTTCTGAATTCCTTCATCCAAATGATGGTTAGTCCATCTCTTTAGGATGGATTCCATTCGTGAAATGTAAGCTTCTACTCTTTCTCCAGAGGACTGACTTAGGTTCATGAACTCCTCTTGCATCCGCTCTTCAAAACCTTCACGCCTGAATTTAGTGAGGAAGGCTAACTTCAGGTCGTCCCATGTGCCAAAAGTTTCTGCTGCTTGTCTCTCATACCACTGAAACGCCGCGCCCTTGAAAGTGGCAGGGAATATTGCTAACCAATGCTCAGGGATTCTAGCATTGTTAGCCACACATGCTACCATAAATTCTGCTACATGAAGATCGGGGTCTTCATTGTACTCTCCCTTAAAAACTAGCAATGGGACTACATTTGTTGGCCTGTCATCAATATTTTCAAGATGAATGTGACTAGGAAGGGGACCATGAGTCGCCATAGGGACTTCTGTAAAGAGTGCTTTCAAGGCGTCAAAGGAGGCTTCTGCTGCAAGCTCGTTCTCAGCTTTGATTTTTGCCTTCTCTCTTCTCACGTACCTCTGGACTCGTTCTAACACTTGCCTCTTTATTGCGTCATTCATCAGGGGGTTGGCTTCAATCAGTTGGTCTAGACTCAACAGGATAGTATTAGAGAGGGCTTCAGTCTCTGATGGATTCTCTGGCCAACATCTCTTCTACTTCCTTCTTTTCAACATCTCTGAATTCAGCTTTCAAACCACTACAGAGGGGGAGATATTCCATTCTAAAAGTATCAAAACTCATTCTTCTTAGGATCGTTGTTGCATCATTATAATAATGCCAGCTTCTGAGGGTTTCAACAGTGTATGTTGTGAAAAACACTCTGTCTACCAACTTCCAGTGGGTTGCTAATTGGACAAACAAAAGATTGTCAGTGCACCAAGCATCCCACATATCTTGCTGTTGAGCATCCATGAACAAATTCCAACTCTTTTCCTTCTTGTCTTCGTGAACCTCCACAGACCAAGACTCCTGAAGCTTCTTCACAATCTCCCACTTGATGATGTCAGGAAACTTCTCAATGAATGCCAAATCTTCCATAGATGGTCATTCTCTCTGTTTCTACTCTTCAGTTTGTTCCCAAACAGTTTGCCACCAAGATGCAAGTTTCTGCTGCTTCAAAAGGAAGAGAAAACAGGCCACCACATAGAGTATGCATCATGATGGTGATATGTTTCCACCATTGTGGGATGAACTTCTTGTGGAAAGTGGCTTTGATAATGAGAAATTCCAACTCTTTAGTGGAAGAAGGAACTTTGCAAACATCCAATGAATTTTCCTCTCCTTGACAATGCCATTTCCTTCCTTTTCAGCCTCTTTTGATGCTTGTTGATGGCAAGTTTCCCCGATTGTGCACCAAAAACATGGAGCCCCAAGAGGAACACCAAGGAAAAGGGAATTCTCTTGCAAGAAAATCTATCTTGTAACATCAACAAGCTTTAATTTCATTCTTTTGATCATCAAAACAAAGAAAACAACAATTCTTCACACAGCATCATAGTAGATTTTTCCCACGGATTTGATAGAATCAACCATAATCTTCAACACCTTCATAAAATCCATCAATATAACAAAGAACACAAAGGAATACACTATCTTTGAATGGAAATCAATCAGATAATATTCATCTTCAATGTCTTCATAGTTCTCTCTCTCAATCTCTCATATACAGTTACACTGTTTTGATAGAATTGGCTATCTCTGGCTCTCTCTCTCTCTCTATCAATAGTACATCATATCCTCACTACAATACTCTCATAATAACCCTCAATAATCCTTCTTAGGTCGTGGATGCACCTCCCAAGAGGTATGTCTGATATGAAGAGTCACCAAAGCCACTACAGTTTCATAGCTCACTACTGTCACTGTCACTTCAGTCTTCTCTTCAATCTTTAGCTGCTTCTTCCACTTGTTTTAGCCCTTTTGAACTTAGATTCATCCTTTCCAAAGGTTAGAAAACTTTCCCAAATTCACACATACATTCTACACAACACTTACAGAAGGTCTACATAGCAGTTACAATACAGTATCAAAGTAGCTACAGTATAGTTACAGTACAGAGACAGAGCAGAGATAGAGGCTCTACAAAAGGTCTACAGAGGGTTACAAAACCTCATACTCATACTCAAACCATTCCAAACTATCAAAAACTATTCAATAAGCTTTCAAAATATCTCAATCTTCATCAATCATCAATCCATGCTTCATACAGAAGACAATCAGAACAAAACAAAAGCTATACAGAAGGTATACAAAACCTTAACAGAACCTATCAGAACATCACAAAGCTTCATATCTCCACTGAGAATCATCATGAACTTCCAAAACATAATCAATATCATCCAAAACACTCTCAAATACTTCCATTAACAACCATACATCACTCTAAATTCATCAAAAATCAATCATTCAAATCTCAAAAACAACAAAAATCAGTCAAAAATTTAGTCTTTTTCCACTCTCAACAGCTCTCTGAATCTAAAAGGAAGCCACACTCTAGATTTTTTTACACGATATGCGCGTAGTGGCATGACAACGCATGACAAAAATCCAAAAAACACATAATTTTCCTTAAATCACATAGTCTTGGGTGTTGCGTGTTTAGCATGAAATTATTATACGACTAATTTTTCCTCATTACTTCAACATGATTGATAATTCATAACATTGACAACCAAATACAATCATTTTCAACCAAAATTTATCATAAAACGATGAAATCTATGACTTACTCATGAAATCGTGCCTCATGATGTATGTATTTTGAAATTGGAGGGCCCACTAATGCTCTTTCACATCCACTACTGACGATCTATCTAACTCCAATCTATGTCCCTTTTCACTCCAACCACATCGCACGATCAAAATCTTTCATCTCAGTCCACCCCCTTCTCTCATGCACTAATCTATGAGAACACACAACAAGAGGAGAGAGGAGAGAGGAGAGAGAAAGACTAAAATTAGATATTTTCATTCAGTGCATCATTTCTGCTCATTTTTGCACCAATGGATGGCGAAGAAATTGGAGATCTCATGCCCTTCTTGCCTCCAATTGGGATCTCTGAGAGGTAAAAATGATTTAAAAATGTAAAATTGGGAGGCGTTAACTATTCTGCATTCTATCCACGTGGTGCTCATCCACAAAAATGCACCTTTATGATTCTAATTGGGCTTCCAATTATAACACTAAAGTGTCAATATCAAGTTTCACTTTCATGTTGGTGCTTTTAGGTTTACCTTGTTCAAGTAAAAGGAGCCCTATTGTGGCCACTTTATGAAAGGTAGAACCCAAGTGGAAGCACACAAGAAAAAGCAACAGTAAGGCAAGAGCTATGGCCAATGGAGCAAGAGAGTAAGAGAGAAATACACCAAATGTGGGAACTCCAACAGCCACAATGTGTAACCATTCTCTTCCCTTATTCAATAGTCACTAAAAGAATAAAGAATAAAGTGATAGTGATGGGTGCCTACCACCTGTAGTGTACAGGTGTACAGGTACATTGTGTATAATGAATATAGGGTGGCTAAGGCACAAGCATCTTTAAGGTGAATATGCCTCGATTGAGGAGTCAAAGAAAAAGAGAAAAGCGCAAATGTACATAAAGTACAACAAGATGAAAAATAGACATCATCTAAAGAATTGATGAGATTTTTGGGCCATTTTTTCATGTGGTTACACATTTAGTAAAGGAAAAGATATCTATACAAGTATTTCAAATATATGCTTGTGGGATACTTATTCATGATCCTGATAGGTTTTTCTAGGATCAAAACCGGTCCATGGAAACAATTTAAGTTTCCATTATTAAGTTCTATTAACTTAATGAGAACTTTAGGTGGATTAAAATATATGCAATGACTTATCTCGAGTGCTATGAGCAATCCAAGACCAAAAATACAAAAAGTCTCATTTTTTACTATTCTTGGATGATTTTTGCTATTCTACTTGCATTGGCTTGTAGAGCCAAGTCAATTCTAATCGTTTTGAGTGATGTAAAAGTTAGAGAAAAAACAAGTTGTAGCCAAGCTTAAGATATGACTATTGTCCTCACGATTTCGATTATATTACACTACTTGTAAGATTTCTTACTTATTAAGGCATCTATTTTCTTACTATTGACGTATGCTTTGGACTATCAAAGGGTATTCTTTTGGGTAATTTTGAGCAACAAATGAGTGATCTTTTGCCATATCCATACTCATCCCAACGAGGGGTCCACCTTGTGGAACATGTAAGATGCCATGTGAGTTTAAAAGAAAGGGTATTACATTTAGTAAAATTTACAAGATTATATTTACAAAAGGGTTTTTTAATTATAACTTGAAAAAAAAACGTAAGTTTCATAAAGTAAAAGGGGTTATTTTAAGGTTTTATAATATATAAACAATGGATATTTCTTAATATCCTTTGAACCACATGTTATATAGATGATTTTTGATAGGTGGACTCCTAAGGTACTCATAAAATTGGGTTGAAATCATGTTTTGAAGCCTATGCATGGATTTGATTACATTTTATGTATACCATCACTTGGTTCTATGCTCGGATGGTGGAAGGAAACTTATGCTACATGATTTCTTGGGTTGTTCTTGATTTATGAAGTTTATATGATTGCATAAAGCCCATATACAACAAGAACGTTGTCCTAAATTAGGGCTATTGTGCTCATAAGTGAGTGCATATTTTGGATTTGTTTTGTTGTACATCATATGAATCAAAGGGCTTTGTGATAGCTTTTCAATTAGTGTTTTGCTATTCTCAAATTGATTCAATCTTCCCTTTTCTTACTATTTTCTAAACCTACTCTCTGCATCCTTCTCTCTTAAATCCCCATGGTTAAGGCCTTTGACTTAATATGCCCCAACAACATGGGCTATTATAGAAGGTTTACTGCACATTTTATGAGTGACAAAAGCAACCCTTCTACACAAGCTTCTTAGGAAGAATATAGAGTTTATTTAGACATAGGATTATGAAAAAGCTTTCAACACTTTGAAATAGTGCATGATTAAAGCACCTATCTTGCTATCCCTAATTGGATGAATGAGTTCCATGTATATTCTAATGCATCAATTGAAGAGTTAGGTGCAATTCTATGTCAGAAAGGGTCATCGAAATTGGATCAAGCCATTTATTATGCAAGCCATAAGATCACTAATAGGAAGAGAAACTACATGGTGATGGAATGGAGTGCTTGGCCATAGTATTTGCATTGGAGAAATTTTAGCACTACCTGTTGATGTGAAAGGACGAATGGCACAGTGGCTACTCCTATTCTAAGAGTTCGATTTCAAGGTGGTCGCACAATCCAATCATTCACATGTACTAGAGTTGATCATCTACTGCAAATTCCTCAAACTGAAGAAGAGAAGTAGGAGGATATGGATCTTTCTAATGCTTTCCTATTTTAAGATTGTTACATCATGGTATGCAAATATTGCCAACCTCTTGGCTATATAGCAATACCCTCTTAGATAGTTGTTGAGAAAAGAATCTTTTGTTTGGATTAGCCACTTATGCCTTGCTAGGTGATGCACTATGCAAGAAAGGTAAAAATAAAGTGATGCAGAGATGTGTTTTAGGAGATGAGATTGGCAGTGTCCTAAAAGCATGACATGATGCCTTGTGATGGACACTTTGCAAGAGAAGTGGCAGCTCAGAAAACTCTACTTCTAGGATACTAGTGGCCTACATTATATAAAGAAGCCTACGACTACTGGAAGTGATGTGACACCTATTAGTGGATAGGGAAGTCTATAAGTCCAATGCCATATCCCTGAAATTGATCCTCTCCTTAAGATCTTTTGAGAAATGGGGCATCAACTTCATTAAACCCATTGATCCTTCCACTAGAACAAAGCAGAATAGATACACCTTGGTATATACTAACTATGTGATTAAGTGCTGCAAAGCCAAAGCTCTCAAGCGAGATGATGGAAATAATATGGCCTTGTTCCTTTAAAAGAACATTATCACTCACTTTAGCAGTCCCCCTAGAATTAGTAAGTGATGATGGTACCCACTTTCGTGACAAAATTATGGAGGAGTTGTAGAAGTTTACAAGATCAAACACCAAAAGTCTATCCTCTATTATCCTAGAGCTAACAATGAAGCCAAAGTCACCAATCACATTCTTTGTTCGATCCTAAACAAGAACAATTGCAACATATCACCACGAAACACCAAAAGTCTATCCTCTATTATCCTAGAGCTAACAATGAAGCCAAAGTCACCAATCACATTCTTTGTTCGATCCTAAACAAGAACAATTGCAACATATCACCACGACTGGGATGATTGACTTACAAGGGCCCTTTGGGCATATAGAACCTCCCAAAATGCCACTATAGGATAGATACCATTCCAGCTAGTATGCAACACAAAAGTTATCCTTCCTATTAAGCTGGAGCTACCCTCTCTACAAGTGGCCATTAAGGAGTGTTTAGGAGATGAAGAGTCCTTGCAGCGTCACCTCTTTTACTTGGAATGCTTAGATTAGACACAACAAAAGGCCTTACATTGCATGGAAGCCATGCAAGTAGCTTAAACAAGCACAAAGAATTCAAGGAATGTGATTTGGTTCTAGCATATGATTCATGCTTCAATAAGTTTTCCTATCAAAATTTAATAGCATAGGATAGGTCCCTACAAGGTGGTTGCAATAAATCCTAACACCTTTGTCCAAGTACAATCCATCAATACTTGTGATGATCTTTTTTTTTAATCAATGGCTATAATTTGAAGAAATATTTCCCTCGCCAGGGATCTTGAAAATCAAATCGGTCAGTGCCTTCCCCCCTTTTGTGCCACTTACTAATATTTTTAATGCTAGTAATGATAGGCATTACTCTCATTCTGATAAGGTGGTACATTTCTTCTATTCTCTCATCTCCTACATCCACTAATGTTTTGCTACCTTCCCTTTTAATCTTGCATATTGGTGTGGTTGGCTCTAATAAATGGTATTGATGCCATTTAAAAGGGGAAAAAAAGAGAAAAATAATGAAATTTTTGGCTATGGGAGAAAAACGGACTCCATCTTTGCCATGCCAACCTACTCTTTGAGAAAATGTAAAAACAACCTTAAGAGTATGGGAAAAGAAAAGAAGAAGAAAATTTAATAAAACTAAAGAAAAAATCATTATGGGAGAAAAAGAAGAAATTCCCTATCATAACATACCCTACTTTAAGAAAAGGTGGCAACACCCTTGGGGTGGCTGAGGAAAAGGTGGCGATACCCTTAGGGTGGAAAGCTAGTTGAGGGAAAGGTGGAGACACCTCACAAACCACCCTCTTTGAATTCTTAGCTCATATTTCATATGTACTATCCACCTCGCTAATGGGTGCAACAATCTTCATCAACAACATAGGGTATAGTTCTAAGGCCACCTCCCTTGATTTGTTATATCTATCATGGCCTTTCAAGAACAACACAAACAACAAGAATCTGCCCTGAATAGCCATAACTTTAACTATTGAGATTATTGAACCAACAAACAACAAGAAAAAGCATGATTATTCAAGAATGCAATGCCAATTCAAGAAAACACACTATTATAAAAATTATAAATGATCGATTTCCTAAACATATTATCAATAGATAACAATAGTTAGTCTTTAGGAAAATGCATATAGACATTCAAGTTGGCTCGAGAACAACCCATAATATGGGAATTGTCTTGAAGATTTTGCATTATGTCAAACAATAGATATCAAAAGATATATCAAAGATTTGCATAAAGATAGCCACCCTTCACATGAAGACAAATGGCTATTCTACATATCATCATGTTGGTGCATACATAATAATATCATAGACTAAGGTGTACAAATTGCATGATCCAGCCATTAGCATAGCCAAATGGATGACTGGGATAGTCAAGTCCCAAACCCATAAGATGTTGCTATGAAACAAAAGGGAAACTCTAGCTTAGAGAACATTATTATACCTTGCTAGTTGACTTGCACCCCTTGAAAAACCATGTTGAGAAATTATAAGTGAAGCCCCTCTAGGATGTTTATAACCCTTTGATATAGTTGTATAACAAGCCCAACTTGAATTTAGTTAGCTACTACAAAAAACAAAGAGGTATATAAGGCAGAATGGCCCAAGCCACTTGCTCAATAGCTTTATAAACATCTAAAACCTCTTCCTGCGCATCCTTAAAAATTTCTTCCAACACATCCTCCTATCTAACGTCTTTACAATAAAGGAGCTACATGTTCATCATTGAGCCTCTTTGATCCAAAGCATTCAACAACTTCTCATTCAAAGATTGGTTTTGCTCTTCAAGATTTGCAACTTTGTTGACCAAGGTTTCCTTTTCCTATACCAACATTTGTCGAACATGCGACATCATAAGGCCTAGAGATGACAACTGCTAGCTTGTTAGGAACCACTTGCCATGCGTCATGAGCTTCCTTAATCAACACCTATCATATATCCTACAACTTAGACCTCATGACTACTGTTGCATCTACATCAATCTAAATAATATCTAGTATTTATTGCTCCGCATGTGCTATTGGTTGAAATATTTCCTCCGTGAGTCTATAGTCAACTTTAAAAGCTACATGTGCATCTGAAAATCCTTGTATTTTAGCCATACATTTATTCTTCAACTCTTCAATCCACTTCTCAAAGCATCACATTGCTCTATCTTGATTCTCAACTCCAAACCTAAAGCATCCAACTTCTACTTGATGTCATCAAGCTGTCCTTGCAAATCCTGGACAACACCAATCTTCACAGCTCCCTCTTTCTCAAAGTGCTAATAATAAAGTGAAAACTATTGGATCGTAGTAATAGCCTCTATTGTAGGTTGTCCCACAGAGAACAAACTAGAAGAAGAAACCATGTTCTTAACTTTAAACTCCATCATATCAAACTTGACATCATAAGGGATAGACTGCTATACCCCACTCTACATCTTCAAAGAATCCAAAAAAATCTTTCCAATATTCATCATCTTCCTTACATGAAGTGTCTCCTCCACCAACTCTTGCAAATCCACCGCACATCCCTTAAGAGATGCCATAGCACTGTTAGTCACACTGACCCACTTGCAACTTGCCTATTGTAAATGGCTAGCCTTTTGCATCCCTATTAAATAACACATCAAGAGTTTTTATTTTTTCCACCTAATCCTTAACTTTAACCCTAGTATCCTAAACCACATCTTCCTCCTACATGCCTTGATAATGAGTTTTAAGCAAATACTTCATAGTCAATTCCAAATGAATAGACCATACACATTCATACAACCCTACCAATAGACACCTAGCCCTAGATTTCTAGAATAATTTTTAAGCATTAGACACTCAGATTTCTCCCATTAGCCTTTCCAAGAGCAAACCAGCCCAATTTGGGGTACCACATTCTCTACATACCAGTGATGCCATATGTATCTCGAACTATACTATATGTTTTGATGAAGAGCATAAAATGCTCCATGAACCATCTAAGGTGCAATTTCCAACCTAGAACCAACTATTTGAGCACATAAACATTTTGAAGCCACATGGATCCCTAAATTTGGCATGCATTTGTTCATCAGAACATTTCTAAACAATTGGATTTTCAGTAATGGGTAAAGCTCTGTGAATCTAGCTCAACTTTTCCTATTATTTTCACATGAGACTATTGCAATATATCAAGTTGAATAGTCCCATGCACATTCAAAGCCCATTGATCCCATGGTAATGTGGCAAACTCATAGAGATCAATTTCCAATTAGCTAATCCTTGATAACCACTGCGTGTACATCCTAAGACAACTGCGAATCAACAAAAGGGGCTACCATCTCAGTAGCACTTGCGATGATAATTGCATGTTTTGGTGTTTGCTCCTTGCACTGCTATGATGGTTGTTCTTCATATATAAGATCCACAACCTCCTCCTCCACATTGGCTCTACTACCCTTCACCATCACAAGCTTCTTGGTGGGTGACCTTTGTGTATGAGTCATGGCAGCAACCACAGTAGGGTGCACCTGCAAAGAAAATGGGGAAGAAGGAATATGAAATAAACCTAATCACCTTTCTCAAAGATCTTTTACTTCACATGCATGTTAACCTAGGCCTACCTTTTGGACTATATAATTCCTAAAACATAGGCTATCAACACCCTATCTTCTTCAAGTTTCAGAAGTTGTTCCAATCGATACTGTACAAATTTTTTAGGATCTAGTTTATGCTCCACTGCAATTCTTAGGCTAGGGACAAAAAAAACCATAGGCATGATAACTTTTAGACAATATACTAACATGAATGGTATCAATCCCATAGTAACCTTGAAAGTTATCCTAAATGACCACAATGTAGAATCAAGCTTTGTGTCCCAATCCTTCCTATTTTCCTCCATAAATTTCTTTAAGGTCTTGTGCAAAATCTTATTGGAACTCTTAGCATGATCATGAGTTGTGGGTGATATGAAGTAAACTTCTTGTGTAGGGTCATATGCTTAGCAATCAGTTCTTGAATAACCTTATTTAGGAAATTCTTCCCCATGTCCAGTGACTACCTCTATTGGGCAGCCAAATCTAGATTAAATACATGAATTTGGTCACACTAGTTGTTTTATTATCTCTCAAAGCTTGCGCCTCCACCCCCTTTGTACAATAGTCAGTGCAAACCAAATTATATGTATTCCCCATTCTTTGAGGTGTAGGTTTTATTGGTCCAACAAAACCTATTCCCCACTTTTGTAAGGGTTCCAAAGGCAATAATGGGTGATCCTACATTCTATCGTGTCTACTAGCGGCTACCCCTTCTTCAAACACTACAAGCATTCTTGGGCATATTGGTGTGCATCTTTCACGACATTTGGCCACCACCACCTAGCCTATAGTAGTGTGAGCTTCATGAATTATTGTTGGCTACTTGTGCTCAAGCACACATCTCTTGATGATATTATCCCCTCCTCTTTGATACAATGTATTCAAGCTAACTTGATTAGACATGCTCTTCAAAGCTGATTTTCTCATTTGATCGGTTGTCAGTGTGCAACATAACCCCCTCCAATAAGAAATGAAGTAATGGATCATAATAAGAGTCTAGATCTACAACCTACACCTCAAATAATCCATCATTAGGCAGTTAATATGGTATTCCAGTGTCAAGTTCATAATTCTCTAACTTGCTCAAATAATCTACCATTGCATGCTCTCTGCCAAGACTATGAATGACCTTGTAGTCAAATTCATAGTATCGATAACATCGATCTTCCAAACCTTCCTATCAATTGGGGTTTGTTAATCAATAATAATAAGGCTTGATGATCAATATGGAAGATAACATGATTACCCAAAGGTAATGCTTGAACTTCTACAAAGAGTACAACATGCCTAACGCCTCTCTTTCATAACATAATAATTGTTTTTTGCAATGCTAAGTCTCATGTTAGCATGGCCTAAACATAGTTGGTACTTTCTCTTGCATTAGAACTTCTCCCACAACCACATTAGAGGCATCAACAAAGACATGAAAATGTAGGTCCCATACAAGAGGTTGTAGAATAGGGGCCACAACTAGCATCTTTTTCAATATCCTCTTGCCAAACAAGCTATATGCCTTTCTTAGTAAGAGTAGTGAGGGGAGAACCAATATGAGATAAATACCTCAAGTACCTATTGTACCACTTAACTTGGCCTACAAATCTCATCACTTCCTAAAAATTTCAATAACCATTCCTTCCTCAAAAAAATATGATCCTATAATACTTCCCTCTCAGTTGCAAAGACGGACTTGAATGGATTTAAGGACATGATTCCCTCTTAGCTGCAAAGACAGACTTGAATGGATTTAAGGACATGCTAAATCTCTTGAACCTCTCAAAACATAACCTCAAATGCTTCAGGTACTCACTCCTACTGCCAAATACACAAAGATCATCAATGAGCATTCTCATAAAGGTTGTTTCCCTTCCCCCATTGAAGAATACTTCTCCCCCAAGCTTGAATTCATCTCTTCTTGATGGAGCACAACCATTTTGGAGCTATGGAGCATGCGGGATCAAATTGGAGCTCTCATGAACGACTGAAGTGGCATTAGTGGCTGCAATCTTCATCAAACAACACAAGGTAACCGATTCTTGGCTCTCATTCTCTCCCATTAAGCCTCTTCTTGAATCCTATCCACTTGTTTGAGAGGATGCATGAGTCCAAGTAGGTAATAGGAGTCCCAAACATTGTATGTATGCTGAATATTAATCTCAGTCATTCGCATTTGATCCTATGGCATTGGAATGGATTTTATTCATAATGAAGCTTCATTGAGATTATACTTTTGCTTACCCATAACCCGTTTGGCTTCTTGTGAATTGGCTGAGCCAAGAATTGATTAATAAATCCATTGTATAAGGGTGAGTTGGCAGTGAGTCATTGCCGGTAAGCTCTCTATCCCTATTCCCAATTCCAATTCCATGCACTTCATGAAAAGCCCAAAATTTCCATTCCTAAAATGCATCTCATGCTGGGTGTTTAATTAATAAATGTCTGCCATGTATATTCTAGGTGAGGAAAAGCCTGATGCTAGGCGAGGTGGCAAGACAAATGAGAGGTGACCCCCCCTTGCCATCAAAGACCCGGAAGGGGTGCACAACCCGGCCCGGGGGGAACTTTGCCCACCTCCCGGTGATCCGGAGCCCAGAACTCGTTTGCAAGTGTAGGTACTTCTTGGGAAATTGAGAAGTTGACTTGGCATGATGGAAATTTTAATGACTATGGCATGACACACTCTTGTGTGCATGGGATGTATGATTATACTTCAGCAAATGTATCTTTAGATACACATGCAGCTATGTATGCAGTGATTTATGGGAATGTATTGCTTCACTTGGATTGAAGATGGACATATGTATCATGGGATACACCTATCCAGTCATATACGCAGTAAGGGCAATGGTTATGCATGTATGAGAGCCTATCTTGTTGGATATGGTCATGGGAATGCTTATTCTTATGCTCAATAATGTTGAAGTGATGCCAAACATGCTAAGGGATGCTAAAGTGATGTATGATGCCAAGCAAATAGTGAATCCCACAGTGCAATAGAAGGGGAACCCAATTTCAGCCCTCTTGTGACTGTTTCAGGGTGCTGTAGAGAAATTGCTTGCATTTGTAGAGGTGTTGCCACTCCCAAGAATTGAGGTGCTGACCTTGGAGAGTACCCTTAGGCCTTGCCAAGAACCCTGCTTAGTTCTGGATACCCACTTGGAGCATACCAAATACCTACAACCCAAAACAAGCCTTTCCTAGGTGTAGACAGGGTACTGGACTACACAGAACAATCCCACATTTCTAATTACAGAATTTTTGTATAAAACTTGGGAATGCGTGCCTATGCTCATCTTGAAGAGGGCATCGCAGCCTCCATTTTGAACAAAAAAGTAGGTCAATTGGAGTTGTCTAGCTCTAGTTATAGCCAAAACAGTGATAGGTGGTCCCACGTGACAGCACCTAGACATGGCAGGTAACAGGGGGAAAAACAAAGCAAATGAAGATGTTCAGTAACAAATAAGGGATGCGCGCACCCCGAGGGATGACACCAACTTTGAAGTTGAAGAGGAAGACCTCTCTCACTCCTTGGGAAGTCTTAGTGTACTCAATCATACCCTCAGTTCACACGAGACTAGAAATGCGGAGAGGCATAGGGAAGTAATGGAAGATCAAGCTCAATTGGTGATGGAGATGCGCCAAATGACCTCTACCATGGAAGCACTTGCAGCCAAGTTCTCAATGTGGATGGATTCCCAAATGAAAGGCAAGGAAAAAGAGGATAGACCAAGTATGCAAGCTGAAAGAATGACCATCCCATCCGTGAATGCAGCCTATGCAAGTACCCAAGGTATTTTGGGAAGAATGGGCATTCCCAACATCAGCTTTGAACAAGGAGAGCTCTCACAAAGGCATGAGGAGCCCATAAACAATGGGATGAGGAGTAACTCTCAGCCACCAGCCGTGCCCATGCCACCTATACGTGCTCAGCCGTCTTTTGGAAGGAATCACTCAAATAATGGGTCATTTCTTGGCAACCCAATGGATTAGCCCCACTTTGGGTATATGGATTATAGGAATGCAAAATCAAGGGTACATAGCATGTTAGTCTTTGAGATGAATCTGATGAGGATCATGAGGATGCAAGTGCCTTTGCAATGACTATCGAAAATGATGAGGTTGAAGAGGAATGTGGGCAAGAAGAATTCTTTGACCCAGCTAACATTTGACCCCAGCGGTCATGTAGATGTAAATATGGGTGACAAGAATGGTTCACATGCTATTGCCACTATTTGTACTATCTACCTGGATGCTTGGACAGGATCTAAGAGCCCCAACACTCTTCGTCTTCAAGGAAAGATTTACAGAAAAGATGTATTTGTCTTGTTAGATAGTGGTAGCGCACACAGTTTCATAAATAGAGCAGTCATGGACAAGCTAAAATGTTTTGTCTCTGATTTACAGCAACCAATGAGGGTGCAAGTGGCCAATGGGAGTGAGGAAATTAGTACTCATATATGCCCAGCTGTACCTATTAAGCTTGCTGAAAATTATGAGCAAAAAGTGGATTTGATTGCACTCAATATGGGGCCGAAAACTTTGGGCACCATTTCCATGGATTTTTCATTGCTGTATATGCAGTTTTTCAGGGCTAGACAGCTTGTTCACCTGCAGGGAATTAAAAACAGCAGTGAATTTCAGCTTATTACAGCCAAACAACTCAAGAAAGAGTTCAAGAAATGCTCCTAGATTTTTGTGCTGCAATTAAACAAGGAAAATGCAGATTAGTCCCGAAAAATGCATGATAATTCAGCCCTTAAGGCTTTACTTGTGGAGTATGGTGACTTATTTCAATTACCTATAGCATTACCTCCCAAGAGAGCAGTTGATCATCCCATTGATTTGGAGCCCCACTCCAAGCCAATCAATAAACCCCCTTACAGGTTGTCCAAATGTGAAAGAGAAGAAGTGGCCAAGCAGGTCAAGGATTTAGTAGATATGGTATTCATTGAGCCTAGCTCATCCCCTTTTGCATCACCTGTCTTGTTGGTCAAAAAGAAAGATGGCACTTTCAGGATGTGCATAGATTACAGAGATCTGAATAAGATCACTATCAAGAATAGATACCATATTCCTAGGGTGGACGACATGTTAGATGAGTTGAAGGGAGCTAAGTATTTCACAAAGATTGATTTGAGATCTGGCTACATCAGATATGCATGCGTGAAGGGGATGAGATAAAGATTGCATTCAGGACTGATCATCAGCTCTATCACTTCTTGGTCATGCCCTTTGGCTTCACTAATGCACCAGCCACATTTCAGAGCCTCATGAACAAAATACTTTAGCCTTATTTATTCAAATTTGTATTTGTATTTTTTGATGACATCCTCATTTATAGTCGCTCAAAGGAAGCTCACCTTATGCACATGAGGTAGATATTTGATATACTTAGACAGCATAGACTCTTTGCTAAGGAGACAACTCTTTGCTAAGGAGACAAAGTGTTCATTCATGCAGACTGAGGTTGAGTACTTGGGACACATTGTCAGTGAGACAGGCATTAGAGCTGGCCTAAAGAAAGTGCAGTGTGTCAGAGATTGGCCCACACATGCAAATACTACCTCTTTGAGAGGATTCTTGGGTCTCTCCTCATTTTACCGCAGATTCATTCGGCACTATGCCACTATTGCAGCCCCTCTCACTGATAGGCTAAAGAAAGAAGCACTTTTCTGGGATGCATTGGTAGGTAGAAGCTTTAATCAACTGAAAGATTTGCTTGCTTCAGCCCCTATCTTGGTATGCCCTGATTTTTCTAGGGAATTCACCATTCAGTGTGATGCCAGTGGGAGAGGAATTGGTACAATTTTACTGCAAGAACATGGGGTCATAGCTTTTGAGAGCCGAAAGCTGGCTAAAAATGAGAGAGTTATGAATGTCTATGATCACGAAATGCTGGCCATCCTTCATGCCATCAAGAAATGGCATCATTATTTGTATGGCAGCCGGTTTAGAGTGAAAAGCGACCATAGAGTACTCAAATACTTCTTGTCTTAGTCAAATCTAACTTCGAAGCAGAGGAGATGGATAGCCACCTTACAAAACTATGACTTTGACATCACCCACACTCATGGGAAGGACAATGTAGTGGCTGATTCCCTGTCTAGGATGTGGGCATGTAAAGTCTCTACTATCATGGAGTTACAAAGTGATTGGATACATGAGCTTCAGGAGGCTTACCTATTAGATGCTAATTTTAGCAATGTATTTCAAAAATTATAGCAAGGACAATGTGTGGAAAACTCTTTGTATCAGCTGAAAAATGGGTTTTTATGGTATAATGGCCAAATTGCCATCCCTCATGCTTCCCCATTCAAGCAAAAAATCATGCAGGAGATGCATTCAGCCCCTATAGCTGGTCATTTGGGAGTCTTTAAGAACTATGACAAATTTGCTAAAAGCTTTTACTGGAAGGGCCTTTGGAGAGATGTGAAAGACTTTGCGGGCTGCATGCCTTGTTAGCAAAACAAGGACAGCACCTTTAAACCAGTTGGTTTACTTCAGCCATTGCCTATGCCTGAAGACAAGTGGACAGACATCACTATGGACTTCATTACCGGCCTACCAGGTGACCAAGAAAGGTTGGGACAGCATCTATGTAGTTGTGGACAGACTCACAAAGGCAGTCCATTTCATTCCCACAAAGATTCAGTATAATGCTTCTCAAGTAGCTAGCCAATTCATGGAATATGTTTTCAAATTACATGGCTTACTACAAGTCATTGTGCATGACCGAGATGCTAAGTTTATAAGTAACTTTTGGCAGGCAGTTTTCAGCTCTATGGGCACTCAGTTAGCCCCTTCCACTGCTTACCATCCACCATAGATAGATGGTTAGACAGAAAGGATTAACAAATGGCTGGAAACTTACTTGAGGCATTTCTGTCATGATGTGCAGCATGCTTGGGACTCATGGTTGCATTTGGCTGAGTTTGCCTATAATAACTCTACACATGCTAGCATTGGAGTTTTACCTTTTGAGGCCTTGTATGGCTACAAGGTGCCCCTTCCTATGGTTATCTTCAATGATAAAATAAATCCACAAAGCAAGGAAGAATTGGATAGAATGTAGGCCTTACTTCAGCAGTGTAAAGCTAACTTGAAGAGAGCTCAAGATCAAATGAAGCTTTATGCTGATGACAAAAGACGGGATGTGGAGTTCCAAGAAGGGGATTTGGTGCTCTTGAAAGTGCCTAAGTCTAGATATGCCTCCCTTAAAGATGGATCCAGCAATAAGTTGGCACACAGGTTCTATGGACCATACCAGATTATCAAGAGAGTGGGAGACTTGGCATATCGATTGTGGCATTACCCCCATCTACGAAGATCCATCATTTCTTCCATGTGAGTCAGTTGAAGCCCTTCATTGGCTCAGCAGTGGACTATGTTGAGGAACTCCCACCGATAGATGAAGAAGGCATCATTCAATACATACCCGAAAAAGTCATAGGACAAAGGGAAAAGAGGCTTCGCTCTCGCTCGATCATGGAATACTTGATTAAGTGGCAAGGTTTACCACTTGAGGAAGCTCCTTGGAGGCCAACTTCAGTTTTGGAAGAGTTCCCATACCTTTTAGAAGCAGATTTGGCTGAAATCTAACTAACTATGGCCCTGTTTTCTCCCAGACTGACTACAGACAGCACTCTATTTTAAAGTAGATTTTATTATATACTATGGACAGCAATTGCACACCATACATGGGCTGAAAGTACTTCTCGAGAGCTCCGTTTTGATGTATAGCACACCCTGTTCGGAGCCTCCGACAGAAAGTTATGACGGATTCACTACAGCATGGTCCTGTAGTAAACAGCTTGTTGTCCACTGTCTGCAGCCCGCATTTACTCCAAATATTTGGGTCAAAACTCATGTTCATAACTCCCCAATAAGGCCCATGTATCGTACATATCCCATGACCTATCATACATAATAATACCTTTTCATTCATCAGTATACCCTTGTAATAATGCAGCAGAGTAGTACTCTGATCGGCCCCTCCCAATTACCACACGTGCCCAAATTATTTTTTAGGGCAAAAACCTTCGAGTGGGGATGGAATGTAAGAGAGGGGGACTTAATAATGGGGAAATACTAGCTACACTAGCTGGTATATAAGGTGAGAGAGACTTAATTTTTCATTATCAGATAATTAATACAAGTCTTCTTTCTCCTTCACCTTGCTCTCCAAGCTTCCATGTCTTCTCTCTCTCTCTTCATGTCTTTCTCTCTCCATTTTTGGTCTTTCTCTCTCCTCATACCTATCTTTCTCTCTCTTCTGCTCTTCTTCTTCTTCTCTGCAATCTTCTCTCTCTTCTTTCTCTCTCCCAGTCCCTCTCTTTGACAGTTTTGCCATTTGATAGTTAGGACCCTTCAACCTAAATTTAGAGTTCCTTTGCACTAAAAGATCATCATCATCATAGTTCATACTCACACAAAGTTTACTCACATCATCGATCACTCACACTACCTTTCACTCACATCATCGATCACTCACACTCCTAAACCCTAATCAATTCACTCACACTCACATTCCTAAATCCTCACCAATATAGTCACACTCACATCCATGAACCCTAATGCTCACTCTTGATGGCATGGCAACCATGTTATTCAAGTTGGTGTGATTTATACCATAATTGGTGTGGACATCAATCATAGCATAATTAGCACTTAATTCATGGCTAGTAGTTCAGTGTAGTGTAGAACCACCATCCGAGGAAAACTTGGGAGCTGGTTTGAGAGAACATGAGGCCAAGAGTAGCCTTGCCCCACTAAGTGTGGCAAATCTTAGTCAAGTTAATGGGGGGGAGGGGGGGTTGTAGATGCCACCTTGGCATACCTTATCACATGGCATGGGATGGGACAACCAATCTAGGCCAAAGGTGGTGGCCAAATGGAGGGCCATATGCATGCCAATGGTCAAAAGAAGGGTCCCGACCTTAGTTGCAACCATTTGAGCCTAAGAGATTCTAAAGTATCTCATATTTGTTTCAAAGCTCTACTCCTATTCCATTTTGGAGTGCATGCACCTATTCCATTTTAGATTCATGTTTATATTCCAATGTTGTTGTAATTGACTCTACTATGTCTTGACAATGGAACCAGAATACTAAGTATTAAGAGGTATAGTGGCACGAAGTAGTCTGGCATTGCTTTATCATCATAGGAAAGTTGTTAGTGAAAGAAAATCATGGAAAGAATGTTTGAGCATGTTAAATAATGTTAACCCCAGTGCAAGAAAGGCAAAAATAAAAAGAAAGAAGCAAAAGAAAATTTCAAAATACAGGGCAAAGCAGAAAAAGATGGTTCGTCAGCAAAAATAAGAGGGAAAAGGGCCAAAAGCACAAAGACACCTTAAAAACCTAAGGCGAGTGCAAAAATGGAAGGGGCACATTTTAAAATGCAAAGGCACCCCTAAACCTTTGTAAAGGAGCACCAGGTTCCCTCTTGTGCAATTCGTAAAGAGTAGACGAGTGTGGGTGAAACCACAATGTAAATAGAAGGGAATAGGAAAAGAGGACCTAGGCTAAAATGGCCGGTCATGTTAAAAAGGGGTGGGTGCCCAAAAGGGATTAGGGCATGTATAAAAGCCAAAAAGTGAATAGAAAAGCTCATTCTTGTGTGTGGCCAAAACTAGCTCTCGTATTCTCTTCTTCCTCTTGTTCTTGCTTGCTTGAGCTTGTGCTTGGGAGAGGAAGTGTGAGGGAGTGAGGGAGTGAGTGTGTGAGGGTGAGGGACCGTGGTGGAGAAGTTCTCCATCTTCTCCTCTCTTCTTCTTTTTCTCTTCTCTTCTCTTGTCATGCACATGCAGTGATGGAGCATAGAGCTTGGAGCTTGAGGATCTAGCTCGCTTGAAGCTTGTACTTGGATCATGGAGCTACCAAAGTGCTTGAGGGAGGAGGCAACTCGATTGGCATGGAGGTAAGTTCACTACACTCTTAGGTGTGAAAGCGTGTATATCTATGTGAGAGGTAGCCATTGCACTTGGCTTGAAACTCTTGAAGCAATAAGCAGTCCGTGAGTCTTGGTGGTCAAGTATGAGCTCCCACATTCTGGTTCTATTGTCAAGACCAATGGATTCAAGCTTTAAGTACTTGTGTGTTCTGAATCGAGCATTGAAGTAGGAATTTCCCCAAACAACCAGTGCTTGAGGTGGATAGATAGGAAGCAAGGGAGTTTGAAGAGGTATTTGATCTCCTTAGCAAGTAAATTTTCTAATTTTTTGGATCTAGATGAGTAGTTGGATTAGTGTAGGCATTTGGTGGTGATTTGAATGCACTAGGATCAAGAAAAAACAAGAAAAATAAGGTTATGCATAGCAAGATTTCTGCTATTGTAAATAGGTCAAATAGGGAAAAAGGGAGAAAAAAAGAGTTATAATGTGTAATGCATCAGAAGGAAGAAAGGGGGAAGATCAAAATTGAGTAGAGAAGGGCTTTAATAGTCCAGGAATGGGTGAGAGAGCTCATTTTCTTAGTTGCAAGAGAGAGAGAGAGAGAGAGCTACACATAAAGAGTAGAGATTATGCATCGTAATCTTCATCTCAGCACGTTTTGACCCTCCAAGTATATTCTAGATATCACTTCATGCTTGTTGATCAGTGTCAACTTCCTAGATGCAATCATTAGTAAGGTGCGAGTAGGGTTTTTTAAGATTTTTCATCATTCGGTAACTTGCCACCACACTCGAACACTCCTTGTAGGGTCTGATTGCCCTAATCGAACCGTCTGAATTTTATCCACTCAGACATGCCTTTGTTCATCCAAGTCACCAAACTTGGACATTCAAACTCAAACCCTCAGACAACTTGTCCACTTAGACACACTCATCCATCTGACTCGGACCATCTAACTTGGACCCCAATCACTTAGACACCCAAAAATTGGGCACTTAGACTCGGACCATCTGACTCAACCCTTTGGACTCGAACCATCCAAGCCAACCACTCGGATAAGTGCCAGACTACTCAAAGAGTCCGATTCTAGAAATTGGACACCTAATACTTAGACACTAAAACCGAAACGTGGAAGCTAACAAACCAGCATACCCTAGACTAGATAGAGCCCAATCCTGAGCAACACCACCCTAGGCCTCCAAATACATCAAAGGGCTCATAGAGCCTCCAAACTCCAAAAATTGTAACTTAGCAGCCTAGGAAGCGACTGCAAACACAACCTCTCAATCCGAGACGTCCTAAAGGATCCAAACAAACCTATTAGAGCAACCACCATCTACAAGAGCGAACTAGAAAAGTGTGTGCTACACCACATTATTTTCATCACAATCACACACTGCATAAATGATCACTTGAAGTGCACCTAGAAAGTTGAAAGCTTGATTTCTCACTACACATGAAAGGAAGCACCCCACAAGCACTTGAGTGTACTTAAAATTGAGAACTGTCTAAAATAACAAGGAACTCGCATGCAAGATAAGCAAGACCGAATGAACCCACTAATAGGAGAAGACCCTCAAACCTTGAACGTGTGACCAAGGATACTGAGCTTTAGAGAAAGCCACTTGGAGAGGGAAAGGAGCTGACACGATTAGGGACTCAACGAGCTGATCAACTTGATCGATACCCTAGTAGCCTAAGAGACTAATGAAATGTCAGGATCCAACACCAATCCCAAAAACAATGAGCTCAACTTGGGGGACTTACCAGTTGACATCCAACAAATGATAAATTGATACGACTTATAAACCAAAATGGAGCAACATGGAAGAACAACCAAGGACATCATAGCGAACCTTGAGGAAGAGTAGAGACTCACAAGGGAAGCACTTCAAAGCATAGCTGCCTATAATTGGGAGCAACGAGCTCAAAGGCTAAGGTAGAAGATAGAAATGCGAGAGGTCCAGCGAGTGTTAGCACTTGCCAACAGAAATAGAAATGCAAGAGGTCCAATGAATGTTAGCACTTGCCAACAAAAATAGAATAGGACCCAATGCTGAGAGGGAAAGAGTCCTTGAAGCCGACCTTACATTGAGCGAGCTTCTCAAGAAGCGATTCATAGATAACACAGCCGCGGAGCAGCCGTAGCAACTTCGTTGTTGCTAACATGACTAGGTATCACTCCGAACTCCAAAAGCCAAACAAAGATACCTATAGTTGCCAAGCAACTCGACAAGTATAATCCATATATTTTTGTAGAGCAGTTTGAGCGGGTATGCAAGGCAAATGGCCTAATAGACTTTGCCCAATGCACACGGGCTTTTGGTCTTTGCCATGGGGATAAAGGATGGACGTGGTACACTAGTCTACACAATGCCAAACGGAATAATTTCAACAACCTTAAGAGTCTCTTCATCAAGAGATTATGTGAGACAAGGTACTCGAATAACCTTATTGTTCGACTGATGAATGTCAGAGTCAAAAGGAAAAGAAGAACATTCGAGACTACGTCACCCATGTGCAGAGTCTCTTTAAGAGAATCCCAATAGTAGCAGAGTGACCTAGCAAACGAGTTGTCTCCATTGTGTTCATAAGTGGAATTCGAAGTGAAGAGCTTTACAAGGCCTTGGTGGGCAATTCGAACCTACAAAGGGATGTACTAGCTAGGGTCTTTGAAGAAGCCATACGAGTGGACGACCTACTCAAAGAGAGAGTGTAAAGCTCTTGGTGGGCAATTCGAACCTACAAAGGGATGTACTAGCTAGGGTCTTTGAAAAAGCCATACGAGTGGATGACCTACTCAAAGAGAGAAGCTCAAGGATCACAAGCCAAGATAGTGCAACCTTGAGAACCTCAGAGAGAGCCACGACTACCAGCAAGAAATTGAGCTAGAGCACCCATCGGGAGAAATAGAAGAATGTCGATCAAAGTCAAGAGTTGGCGGACATGAAGCTAGAGTTGGCTAAGCTTCAAGAGATGATGAAAAGACCCACAAGACCTCACGTGTAGTGCATGCATTGTAGAGGAAACCACCTTTCGGCTGAGTGCATGGATCCTAGATCCAGACCCTGTGCCAATTGCAATAGGTTGCGATGTAGCGCATTGCTGATTACCAAGGCGGTTGCCATACCCACAGCCATACCATCAGCCTTACTACCTAGAAAATAGACTACCACCTTACGAAAGGGGAGTTCCATTAGCTCTTCCATCAGACAATGATTCAGCTATCCCTAGGATGGACATCAACCCTATAGGCATACCTAGACCCTTCATCGCCCATCCACCAAGTGATACTCCACTGCATTATGTTGAGGAGTCAAATGAGGAAGAGGCATACGTAAACCCTTATGTCTCCTATGACAAAGAGAGTAATCCCATTCTAATGGATTCAGACCAGTACCAATGATGGCGTTCGGGGAAGAGGTAAAGGTCTAGGAGGTCAAAACCAAGAGCCTATTGCATGTCGGACACCCAGGATGAATCTCATCTTGTTGCCTTAAATGAGAGCAAGCTAATCGAGAAAAGGTCAACTTGAGATGCCCTGAGTATGGAATCACTCACTTGTATGTTGAGAGCAAGTTAATCAAGAAAAGGCCGAGACTTGAGATGCCCTAAGTATGGAATCACTCATTTGTATGTCGAGTGCCCTAGGCAAAAAGCATCCACTAGTGCAGCTATCATGCCATATGTGCCTTTGGGGCTATTTGGAGTCAAGATACTTGATGGTGAAGCCACTCCCATCTCATTGAATGTCATGACTAGGGCATAGACGAGGCAAGCTAGTATCTCATTACCCAGACCTAGCAACCTTGATGCAGCCTCCATAGGAAAGAGGAGTCATATGAGGAGAAGGAAGAGAGTTGAGACAAAAGTGGCACTCAAAATTGACAGTGCCACTAACTACCAAAGGGTAGGCCAGTCATAAATGCAGAAGTAGAGACATTTGCTCCTAAGATAACAAAAAAGGGAAATGCCAAGGTTGGAGAGTATCCCGATCCGAGGCACCAATTAGAAGTGGTTGATAAGGTCAAGGAGTGGGTGAGAAAATCCAAGCACACCTAAAAGATGCAGAACCCATCATGGAAGAGGAGATCAATGAGCTCTCTAGCATGAGAACATCAGTTTCGCATACTCAATTCAGATCAAGAGACGCATCCGCACCCCATGTAACACCCCATAGACAAAGCCTAGATGCCACAGATGGGTAGACTGCCCAAGATCATTGGCAAAAGAGTGTAAAGCCTAACAAAAAGGAGGCAGTTGGCAACTTGCACATGACATTGATATCAGCCCCCTGTGACCCTACCTTTGGGAAAATTTCTTAGACCCAATGCTATGGTAAGGGTTGAAGCAGTGGGTAGAACAACATGATGAGCTTGGCAATTGACTTTCGTGACCACGATGTAGTAACACATATACCAAGCTTAACTTTGAACTCAGTGCCTAGGTCTTTGCACGTGAATGCTTTTTGGGAAGGCACAGAGATGCATGCAATCCTACTAGTGGTAGCATTAGTAGGAGATGCTACAAGAAAGGGAATTATAGACACAAGAGCAGGAGTCAGTGTACTCAGTCATGCAGTCCTGCAAGCTTGGGATAACCTGCCGTGGAGACCATAAGGCTTAATGTAACACTGGCTAATGGCATGAAAGTTAGGCCATTCAGAGTGCTAATAAAGTACTGTCCCTTGAAAACAGCGGGAGTCCAGCTCTCAATGAACTTCATAGTCATGAAAGAGACTATGACGCCCTATTAGGCTGACCTTGGATGCGAAATGCATGAGTAATCAAAGATGAGCAAGATTGGATGCATGTGTTAGCCACCATCGACCTGCCATTTTTGAATGAAAAATAGGATTATAAGCAAGTAGCAAGGACAACAATTGAGTCTCGTAAAGACACCATATCCTAGCTACCAAAGGGTGAGACCTCACCTTCCACACCACTTTGCATGATGGCCAAAAGTCCTAGTAGACACCCCTTTCCATATTCCTTCTAATAGACTTGAGCTCCAAGGGATTCTTGAGTGCTTGCTGAGGGAGCTAGCCGATAACCCAACTGCCAATCTCAAGCCACTCCAAGACCTCATGGACGAGCCAAAATGGCAATGGACCAAGGTGCACAACCTAAACCTAGTGTACAATTTGGCACTGATCCACATATGAAAAGAGGTTTGAAAATAGGGACCTAGATAACGACGAGCAATCAAAATGTAGCAATTAGGGACGATGAGTCCGAGGACTGCCACTCCTCAAATGAGGAAAGTGAAGAAGAGGTTGAGACAATAGAGTACAACATAGACAACCACCTAATTGAACAAATAAGAGTAGACTCCAAGCCGTGGAGAGTTGATGCTTTTAGAATCAAAAGAGGAGTCTTCAAAACTGAATGCAATTGCACTTGGTTGGATCACTTAGATGTGGACTGTGAGTAAGTAGGGCTAGTCGAGCCTAGTGCCATACTTCTCTTTTGGAATCAGCCTCAGAGCTACAACCACCATTAAGGGAGACTCCCTCCTCTAGTGAGGATTGCAAGTTTAACTCGGAATCAGAAGAAAGCTCTAAGAGCAATCAAGAGATATCCTGACCACCTAAATCCAAACACACCAAGGGAGCCTTGCCAGTCCACCTAAGGTGCAAATGGCTAGAGGAAAAGAGAGGACAATCAAAGGGGTCAGAGGTCAAATAACAAAGGAAGCCCTAGGACCTACCAAAGCACGTCACTAAATTCAAGAAGGGAGATAGGGTTGATCTCATTGGGAGCAAAGAGGCAGGGATAGGCAAGTGAACTAATAGAAGAAGGTCAAGGAAGTCAACTTAGCCAGGGAAGGGGGGAACTCAACCTGTGTTGGTAGTTGACAACATGATCGAGCAAGAGGAGGTCGATCTCATTGCTCTATTGCGAGAGTACATAGACATGTTTGCTTGGTCCTTAGAAGAACTCAAAGGAGTCGATCTGAGAGTCGTGACACATAACATTCCAATGACTCCTAACGCAACACCAGTAAAGCAGCAACCTTACCTGATAAATCCAAAGCATGCTCATGCTGTCAAGGAGGAGATCAATAAACTATTGAAGGCCGGATTCATCTATGAGATTGAGCACACTGACTAGGTATCACCCATCGTGATTGTCCTAAAAAAGAACAAAAAAATCTAAGTGTGCCTCAACTACAAAAAAGTGAATGCCGCAACTAAGAGAGAAAATTATCCATTGCCCTACATGGAGCATATGCTTGAGAGAGTAGTGGAAAAAGAAGCCTATAGTTTCTTGGATGGCTTCTTGAGCTATAACCAAGTTCAAGTGCACCCTAAAGATAGACACAAGATGACATTTGCCACGGAATGGGGCATGTTTACTTACATAGTCATGCCATTTGTGTTGATTAACGTACCTATCACCTTCCATCATCTAATGTGTGCTATCTCCAAGGACATCCTTAGGCAAGAATTAGAGGTATTCATTGATGATCTATGTGTACACTCTAGTTGGGCCGAACACCTACATTAGCTTCATGCAATCTTTGAGCAGTGTCGATTGTATAGTCTCTCTTTAAACCCTCTAAAGTGCCAATTCTAGGTAAAGCACAGATGTATCCTAGGGCATGTGGTGTCCAAGAATAGCATTGCCACGACTGACTTCTCCAAAATTAGGGTTATTGTCGACTTGCCACCACCAATGAATTATAAGGGAGTTCAGTGCTTCCCGAGACACATAGCATACTATCAACGCTTCTTCTTGAACTATGCATTGATTTCTAGACCACTTTACAAGTTGCTAATCATATTCGAGTGGACAAGGAGTGCCAAGGTGCTTATGAGGAACTGAAAAAGGCTCTCCCACCACACCTATTCTACAAGCCTTAGATTGGAGCATAACATTCCATGTGCACATTGATGCATCAAAGTTTGCCATGGGAGCTGTTTTGTGCCAGCCTGGTGAACACAATCTTGACTATCCAGTGAGCTTAACTAGCAGACAACTCATGGATACAGAGATGAACTACTCCATGACAAAGAGGGAAGGCCTAGCCATTGTATTTGTTGTAAAGAAGTTTTGGCATTATCTTTTGGCTACACCTTTCACCTTCTTTGTGGACCATCAAGCTTTGCTTTATCTTGCAAACAAACCTTGTGCTATAGGACACATAGTTAGATGGTTACTTTTGCTTTTAGTGTTTGACTTCTCTATGGTAGTATGCAAGGGTAAGCAGCATTACATGGCCGATCACATGCCCCGCATACCCACAGGAGAAGTCGTTGGACAGGGGATTATAGACAACCTACCGATGAGCAACATGTTTAGCATGTCCAATAAAAAAGACTTGTTTAGGGCAAACTTAATGCCATATTGTGCAAATGACATAGTCCAGATCTTAGATCATGGATTGCATGAGAGACTTATTGAAAAGGCCATGCTAAAGCGCCTTATCCTTAAGATTTAGCACACTCTGCCATCATGCTTACCTTTTGTAATCAACTTGCAAGCATTTTCAAGGTCCTCTATACAACAACCATCAAATGTGAATCGAACCTGCAATCCTTGTTCCATTATCTAATCAATAGAAACCATGTTCTTTGTTATGTTTGGCATATGTAGCACATTAGCAAGTACTTTGTTTTACCATCCTGCATACTCAAGGGAACATTAACAATGCGAGTAATGGCATGGGTTGTATCATCCCTTGTCTCCACATACCTAGGAGACTTTGGATTGCGCATCCTATCTAAACCACTCTCCACAAGAAGTCATGTGGTTAGAGGCACTTGAGTCTACATAACATACATCATTCTTAAATGAATTGTCAATATTCTAGGTCTTGGACAAGCTCTTCTCCTTCATCCCTTAGCAACGTATGAAAAAATCATACAAACATGTGAAAGTACTCGACGAGATCACACTTCTGATTGTGTGCAGGGCACTATAGATCTGCCTTTTTCACGTCCTCAAGAACCCTTAGTACTGCCCTATAGAACCTTTTCCTTTGGGGCTTAGCAAAGGCATCACTCATGTGAACATACTACAGGCCCTCAATAGGAACCTCTCTAGCAGATGTCTGCTCCAAAAAAGTGGCATCATGTTCCTCAAGGTAGACTCGTGAGGCCTTGATCCATTGCTGCGTAGAGGCAGCAATAGAAGACACTTGGGATACTTGTGGTAGCAGATGCTCTTGTCCCACTCAACCAAGGAAATATACAAGCATCTCCTCAGGACTACGTCCACTCCTCGTAGGCTCTTGTGCTGGAGCACTAGGAGTGCCTTCATGGGGGGTTTCAAAACCTTGAGGCCCCGCCTCGCATCGTGGGGGTCCTTAGCAGTTTGGGGTGGGTTGGACCTGCACAACGTGAGGGGGTAGAGTCCAAAATCCAAAGGCCCCCCCCCCCCCACATTGTGCAGGTCCTTGTGGTGGTTTGGGATGGGGACGGGAAAAAATAGCATAACGCAAGGGGGGTTCAAATCTTGAGAACCCCCTCACATTGTGCTAGTCCTTGGTGGTTATATTGGGACGAGGGGACTACACAATGCAAAAGGGGGGGAGGGGGGTTTTCAAAATCTCAAGGCCCTCCTCTCGCATTATGTTGGTCCTTGTTTTGGGACAGGGGGACCGCACAACACGAGGGGGGGTTCAAAATCTTGATGCCCTCCTCTCACATTATGTTGGTCCTTGGTGGTTACTTTGGGAGGGGGTACTGCACAATGCAAGGTAAGGGGGCCCTCGAGATTTTGAAACCCCCCTCCTCATGTTTTGCGGTTCCAATGATCGAGGGGTGCAAGCTACTATACCAAAATAATAGAAGTCCAAAAAGAGAGTGTAATGGGATTGCATCTTAGGATAGAAAGCAAGAATAGACCGTAGAGAGAGTAGAGTGATAGAGAGGGAGCAAGTGAGCACAAAAAATAGGGGTGAATCTACTTCTTGTTGGTTTCTTTATACCCTCGGGTATTGCACATGTGGTGACTACATGCAGATTCACTGCAACATGCGTGAGGAGCCTCACTAGTGGACACGTGCTGCCTCACTCATGTCTTCACATGCAAAGGGGCCACAATAGTGGGCACATGGAATGTGATTTTAATTTTGACATGTGTGGATGCACGTTCTTGTTGATGTGGCATCAAGTGACGTTAGCACATGTAAGCATCATATATAGCACAAAATTTGATAGTCGAGTGATTTTTCACTTTGCACATTGCAAGCCTCTCAAACCTCTCGAACCTCCATAGCATGTTGCAATTCTCTCGAACATCCATAGCTCTTTGCGCTCATCCATGGTGGTGAGTCTCTCCCCCTGCGAAGCCTGCACAACATGATATGGCTGCCATAACAAGCTACAAGAGCACCCTCCCCTCACGTTGTGGTGGCCCAAGTCCTGCACAATGTGAGGGGGTGTGTGGAAAAATCTCGACCCCTCGCATTGTGTCGTCCCCCCTAGGAAGCCATACAATGTGAGGGGAGTCCTCCCAATCTTGTGACCCCCTGCCCTCGTGTTGTACGGTCCTCCCCCAGCCTCCCCCAGCCCTATCAAGAGCCACACAATGTGAGGGGGAGACCTCATATGTTGTGAGCCTGCCCTCGTGTTGTGCGATTTCCCTCAATGGCTGAGAGCTGCACAACGCAAGGACGGGGGCCTCCTAATGTAACTGGCCCCCGCCCTTGCATTGTGTGGCTTCCTCCAATCCTACACACCACGAGGGGGGCTCCTAATTTTGGGAAACCCCTCGTGTTGTGTAGTTCCCGGGACCACACAACGTGAGGGGGCTGCATTTTGATAACTCATGCCCATAGGGTGACAGTGATGCCTAGGGAAATCAAATCCCTCACGTTACTCAAGTTCAGATACGACAAGTTGCTGGTTCCACAAGGCATTACATACAGGAAGCTTAAGGGAATTTTAGAGATCCCTCCCCTCAAAAAGAGCAAGGAGGTGAGGGTGACTAATGTCACACCCTTGCATTCCCACAACACAAGACTAAATGCCCAAAAGGCTACCCAAGAAGAAAGGGAGGCTCGTGAGACGGATGCCAAGGAGATAGAGGCTAAGAGAGAGATCATGTAGAAAAGAGAGAGGCATGTTAGCATGCATGTGGATAATCATGAGGCGCTTGAGATGCTGGGTTCATTTTTTGAAGTTGTGCTGCCTCTAAGAAGGCCACACCAACAGTAGCTCCAGTGCCATCCATGTTAGAAGAGGATATTCGAGTCCTCTCTCAGACCTTCAAAAGGAGGCCAATAATCGTGTAATGATTGCAGTCTTAAGCTATCATGAAACTCTAAATATTTTGCATGTTTTCCTCATATGAATATGGCCTAAATCTGACTATTTATTTGCTTTTGCAACTCAATTCTTGTAAATCGTCCCTCTAATCTTCAAAAAAAGGTTTTCGTCATAGATTCTCTCCTATCGGCAGTTTTGACCAGGAGAGAACATCGTATCTAGATGTGTGCTCATGGTATCGAGAATTGCAATTTGGATCTCAAACAACATTCAATTATGGCATATCATGAAAGGTAAGGCCTTTTTTGTATGTTTCTTTTAAGTTATCTCAAATCTTTCTTTTATTGCCAAACTTTATTGTCCTCCTTGCCTTGTAGATCTCATTGGAGCCTGATTATTTATGATATTTCCACACAGATATGCTTTTTAGCCATCTCAACTGAAGGTCCTCATTTGTTAGGTCCATTCACACTTGACATAACAAGACGTTTGCCTGTACGCTGAGCATCAATAAGAGCTCATCCTCCAACCAAACCTCCAATATCATCACAAGATTATCAGCATCATCTTATAAGTCTTGATCAATTGTTCCATTCGCATAATGCAATCTCATGTAATATAAAGTCAAAATAAAATTTTGTGATGCAATCATATATTTGCAAACAATAGATTTTCATTCCACTTTGGATATAATCCCACACACTTTTTTTATATCCCAACTCTAACCCAAGAAGTCCATACATTTCTCCGATTTGCATATGAACATTGATGTTGTTTTCTGAACTTCCTCATCATTAAAAAAATCCACAAAAACATGTAATGGCATGAAGTTTGTGATCTTCACCTATCTACTAGCTACATTAGGCTGTAGATATCTTTGAGTCTCTGCATAAATCTTTAATCTATAAGATTCACATGTTTCTGCTCTTCCGAGATTGGCCACTTTGCACTATCCAACATTAGGAGTGGAAGAGGGTTGAGAGATCCAAATTTTGTTATGCTTAATGGTGCGTTGTAAAATTTGTCATTTTAAAAAAATCCTATCTAAGGCCAATGACCTGTTAGAGGTCGCTTTGTACAACTACTCGCCAATAGAGCCGTGGATAGCATCAAAGATTCCCAAGTATGCTTTTGATAGGTTGCCAATCTTCAAGGTTTGATGATATATATCTACAACCCTAAACAGACTTCAATAAATTTTTGAAATATAAAAACTCAATTTCAAGGCTATTGAAATTTTTTTGAAATTACAGTTTGGTCTATGGCGTGGCACATCAATAGGCTAGTTCTGCAAACGCAGTTCTAAGTGCATATATGCATGTTGTATAAGCACCTCCTTGATTTTTTCCTTGATCCTTTGACCTTAAAATCCTTGACTTGCCCCTTGTAAGTGTCAATGAATTCATTTCCATGTCGTCTTCTCTTCCTTGTTTGCAACATAACCCAACTAACAATAAAGATGGTAGTAGGAATCCACCTATTGTTGTCAAGATCAAAATTGTTGTAGATTGTGATTGCTCTGATAGAAGAAGAGGGACACTGAGGATGTGAGGCTTCCATTGACATAGAAGATGAAGTAGAAGAAGACGTTGAGTGAAAAGAGAAGAATAGAATAGAAAATCTTGTGCAAAAATAAAGGGATAACACGCACTTTGCTAAACTATTTGAATTTTTTGGAAAAAAGGGAGAGATACTACACTGGAGGGAAAACGTTTGGGTGTATTATTCAGGAATTTCAAGAAAATGACTGGGATACTACAAGGTTGTGCGAGACTAACAAGAGATGTCTCCATCTACTATCTTTAATTGTGCCAGTACCTCTTGTTTCTTGTGCCTCCACGAATTTATGCACCAAAGATACCTAAAAATGCTTCTTTTCAAAAATCTATAAAAACAAGATAAAAGACCTCAAAATTGGAAAAACCCTATTTTACCGTAACGGTAGCTCTCCTCCTATTGGTTGAGAGGCTCTCTCTCTAAAACTAAAAGGTCCAAACTTGAGTCCAAATCTCCCCTAATGCTTGCAACAACAATCTTCTCCTTGCTCTTGGGCCTGGGTTCCATCATTTTTTCACCCTTCATCACTCTAATCCTCATGAAGAATGATGTATTCAGTAAGATCCAAAATCATTCTTTCTCTCTCCTCTTTCTCTCTCTCCATAAACATGGTTCATATGGGCTGAGAGAATGAGGAAAAATGGACGCTATTTCATGATGGAATGCAAGGGATAGATCAAGAAAGCACCAAGGAAGTGTTAACAGATGTAAACAAGTGTCAACGACTTCCTATTTTCGAATAACAAGGCATGCGTATGCAGTTTTATGAGTAAGTGGGCTTCCTCTCCGTTTTATGATGCATATTGGTTTTCTATAGTTAAAATTGGTTTTTAGTGTTTGAAAATGGTTCATTATATCAGAAATATCAACATGAACAACAAGTCTTAATCGTTTATACATTTTATTCAAAACACACAAAAGTGTCGTTTTATGCTAAATCGTCAATTTTATGAGTTCCTTCATGGCAAATTGTGTTTCCATGGAGGAAAATGGGGAGTGATAATGAATCTAAGTATTCTTAAGTTCTTTACATCAAAAAATGTAAAAAACTAGAATTTTGATTACAAATAATTGTAAAAAATAGAGAAAATGAGTTTTAATTGAGAAAAAATTTAGATATTGCATATGAAAATTTATGAAAAATTAGGGCTACGTTTGTGCAAGTATAATGGAGGTAAGGCATGAGGATTTGCCTTAGATTACCCCCATTCGTATGTTTTAGTTAGTGTGTATTTATTGCTCAATTATGAGAAAACATACATTGAAACATCTCTTAACCTATCCATCGTAAACAAAACCTTGAATGGTAGGGAGAGAGAGGATTTTATGTGCTGAATATGGTTCAAAATCTAATTTGTTTGCTGCACTTTTCATATAATTTTCGATCTCATTTGAAGTATTAAGAGGTATAGTGGCACAGAGTAGTCCAACACTGCGCTTTATCATCATAGCAAATGCACTAGGGATCAAACAAATATATCATATATTACAAGAATAGGAGAGCTAAGTTCATAATAGAGAAATGGAATAACCTAGACGTGAAAGGTAGAGCCTAAGTGGAAGCACACGAGCAGAAGCAAGAGCAAAGTAAAAGCTATGGCGAATGGAGCAAGAGAGCAAAAGAGAGAGACACTGTATGTGGGAACTTCCACAGTCACAATATGTAATCGGCCTTCCTTTATTCAATAGTCACTGAAAGAACAAAGAATGAAGTGAGAGTGATGGATACTTGCCACCTAGAATGTATAGGTATACAGGCACAATGTACAGTGAGTAAATATTGGCAGCTAGGCACAGGTTCCTTTATCCCTAACAACCTCCCACTTAAAGGTGAATGTGCCTTAGTGAGGAGCTTTTTTTTAAAGTACAATGTGTACATAGAGTACAACAGGATGAGGAAAGACTCTTTTCATCCTATGCCCATCAACCTCCTAAGGAAGGTATATCATTCCATTGGGATACTTTTAGTGAGTAGATCTATAGGATTCTCATTAGTCGAGATATTAATAAGCTCAACAAACTTATCCCCTACTACCTCTCTCATGAAGTGATAGCACACCTCAATGTGCTTCATCATTACATGGAAGACCGATTTATGAGCCAACTAAATGGCACTCATATAATCTGAATGAAATGTATAAGTAACAGTGATACCAAGGTCTATCATCAGCAGATAGCCTAACCATAGGGCCTCCTTGCAAGCCTCAGGGGCTACACTATATTCAACCTCAATAGTGGACAAGGCTATGCATTTATATACCCTAAATACCTAAGAGATATTACCTCTAGCATAGGTAAAGATATATCTAGAGGTGGACTTCCTACTATTTGCATGTCTTGCATAATTGAAGTTAGTTTACCCTATGACTGTTGTATCTTGGCTACCATAGCAAATGCATGTATCTATTGTGTCTTTCAAGTATCTCATGATACCCTTCACAATGTTTCAATGTCACTTGTTACTAGGTGTAGGCATATAGCATGCCACAACTTCCACTACGAATGTTATGTCAAGGCGAGTGGCTATCATGGCATGCATCAAACTATCCGCTACCAAATGCATACAGAACCTTAGCCATATCGGCCCTCTCATCATTTGACTGTGGATAATTGGCCTAAATAATCTTCACATGAGAAGGTAAGGGATAGCCAATAGGCTTACTATCTTGCATATGGAATTGTTCAAGTACTCTTTGTATGTACTCTTTTTGGGACAAGAGAAGTTCCATGGAGCGATTGCACATAAAGCATATACCAAGTATACGTGAGGCCTATTCTATTTCCTTTGTCTCAAAGCTCTTATTTATCTAAGTCTTTAAAGCATCTAGCTGAGCATGAGCACTCGTAGCTATAAGCATGTCATCAACATAAAGCACCACAATAATATGTCTACCATCATGGGCCTTCTTCATGTATAAACGTTAATCCATGTCACTACAAGAATACCCTTGCAAATGCATGAAAGTGTCAAACTTATGGTACCACTCCATAGGTGCCTACTTAAGCCCATAAAGACTCTTCTTCAATGTTTACACTAGGTGTTCCCAGCCTTTCTCAACAAGGCCCTTAGGTTGTTGTTGCATATAAATCTCATCATGCAAATCCCCATATAAGAAAGTCATCTTATCATCCATGTGCTAAAGATCCAAATCTAACTAAGCAACCAAGGTTAAGACCAAGCATAGGATAGTCATCTTGACTATAGGAGAAAATACTTCACCAAAGTCAATACCATGCTCCTACTTAAAATCCTTTACAACCAATCTAGCATTATATACCGGCTTAGGGTGATCATGGATACTCTTCAACTTGTACATCCAGTTGCATGGCAATGCAAAATTTCCACTAGTCAAGGAAACTAAGTCCCATGTATGATTCTTCTGTAGGCCAATCAAACTCATACTACATAACCCTCTTCCAAGAATGAGAAATACCCTGCGCATAGCTTGCTCAGAGGTAGGTGGCTCATTAGTGTTTATCATCATGACATAATCCATAGAGGGGTCATAGCGATCAAGAAGACATGAAGCTCTAGTAGAGAACCTCAAAGATGACTATAGGACATGTATGGCATATGCTCTCTACCAACAACATGATGTTGCACAATGGGTGGATTGTGGGCCACTACATCATCAACAACTACAACAAGCTGTCTCACTTGGACTAGCTATATAGTGACTCGAGGCACTTCCTGAAAGACCATCTTGCATACCCTTAACTATCTGTTTAGGTTGACTATGCATCCTCTTTTCATGAAACACAACAGCATGGCTACGGATAACCTTCCAAGCATGCGGATTTCAAAGGCCATGGCCCATCTCACCTACATCCCCATATCTAAGAAAGAGAAATTTTAACCTATTGTGCTTATCTTTGGGAATATGGCTGAAAGTCTCACATCCAAAGATCTACAAATGAGCATATGATAGAGGTTTCCTAAACTATACATCAATCTACAACAACTTGACAACAAAGAGCAGTACATAGAAATCTATTAATGAGATACGCAGTAGTGAAAGGGAGCGACGGATCGAAGGTTGGACTCGAGAGCTATGGCAGGAGAGCAAGAGCAAGAAAGGGAGAGACTAGAAATGGGAACTCCAACAGTCACAATGTGTGACCGGGCCTTTCTTTATTCAAACTGTCACTAAAATAATAAAGAATAAAGTGATGGTGATGGGCGCCCGCCACTTGCAGTGTGCAGCGGCGATGACTGTCAGTGTAGTAATACACGGGCGGCTAGGCAGAGGCACCTTTACCCCCAACAACCTCCCACTTAAAGGCGAATCTGCCCCAATGAGGAGTGAAAAGAAAAAGAAAAAAAGACAGTACAACATGTACACATGTACAATAGGATGAGGAAAGACGCCATCTCATCCCACGCCCATCAACCTCCTGAGGAAGGCAAAGCGCTCTGTATAGAGGCTTTTCGTGAGTAGATCTGCAAGATTTTGGTCAGTCGAGATCTTGACAAGATCAACAGACTTGTCCTCAATGACCCCACGTATGAAGTGATACCTCACCTCAATGTGTTTCATCTTCGCATGGAAGACCGATTTCTTGGCTAACTGAATAGCACTCATAGAATCCGAATGCAATGTAGGGATAGCATCAATACCAAGGTCAGCAATAAACGACCCAACCAAATGGCCTCCTTGCAAGCCTCAGTGGCTACAACATACTCGACCTCTGTAGTAGAAAGGGCCATGCATTTCTGCACCCTGGACATCCAAGAAACAGCACCTCCAGCATAGGTGAATACATAGCCGGAAGTGGACTTCCTACTATCTGCATGTCCTGCATAATCAGAGTTAGTGTACCCCATGACTCCTGTATCCTGGCTGCCATAGCATATGCACATATTTGTAGTGCCCTTCAGGTACCTCATGATACCCTTCACAGCATCCCAATGCTTCTTGCCAGGTGTAGCCATATAGCATGCCACAACACCAACTGCAAAGGCAATATCTGGACGAGTGGCTATCATGGCATACATAAGACTGCCCACTACAGATGCATAGGGAATCTTGGCCATCTCAGCCCTTTGCTCATCTGTCTGCGGACAATAGGCCTGTGATACCTTCACATAAGAAGGCAATGGACAACCAATAGGTTTCACATCTTGCATGTAGAAGCGCTCAAGGACTTTATGAATGTACTCCCTCTGTGACAAGTAGAGGAGTCCATGATGCATGTCGCGTCTAATGCGCATACCAAGTATGTGAGCGGCCTGTCCCAGATCTTTCATCTCAAAGCTCTTCTTGAGCTGAGACTTAAGAGCATCTAGCTCATCATGAGCTTTCCCTGCTATCAGTATATCATCCACATAGAGTACCAAAATCAATAAAGAATGATCACAGGCTTTCTTTTGTAAAGACACGGATCCATAGCACTCCGGTTGTAGTCCTGTGACTGCATAAAGGCATCAAACTTATGATACCACTCCCTAGGTTCCTGTTTCAAGCCATAAAGACTTTTCTTCAATTTGCACACTAGGTGGTGCCTGCCAGGTTCTGCAAAGCCCTTAGGCTGCTCCATATAAATCTCATCATGCAAGTCCCCATGTAAGAAAGCCGTCTTGACATCCATCTGGTATAAATCCAAGTCAAGACTAAGCGCAAGGTGGTCATCTTAACCACAGGAGAAAAGACCTCGTCAAAGTCCACACCATGCTCCTGCTTAAAACCCTTTGCTACCAATCTAGCCTTGTATGCCAGCTTGGGGTGTCCAGGGGTACTTTTTAGCTTGTACACCCGCTTGCATGGCAAAGCCTTCTTGCCCGTAGGCAAGGAAACCAAATCCCAAGTGTCATTCTTATACAGGGAGTCTATCTCAGGCTACATAGCCCTCTCCCAGGAGTGACTGTCACCCCTGCGCATAGACTCATCATAAGTGGAAGGCTCTCCTGCATCTGTAACCAAGACATAATGCATCGAAGGCTGAAATCTATCTGGTGGATGTCTATCTCTAGTAGACCGTCTCACGGCAGGCTCTGCTGCCTGCCCAATTACCTGTCCAATGCCCTGACCATGAGCATCTACTGTAGTTGTAGGCTGTCCAACTGGCTGTGTGGGGGCTCTCGACTCCTCTTGAAATATGACCCTGCGGATCTCAACAATTCTCTCAGGCTGCCTATGCATTTTGTCTTCATGGAAGACTACATCATGACTACGGATGACTTTCTGCACCTGTGGATCCCAAAGACGGTAACCCATCTCGCCTGCATCCCCATAACCAAGGAAAATGCATTTGACACTCTTGGGATCCAGCTTACTTCTCTTGTCCCTGGGCACATGGCAAAATGCCTCACATCCAAAGACACGGAGATGCGCATAAGAGGGAGGTTTTCTAGTCCATACCTCCTCTGCAACCTGGAAATCCAAACCACTAGAGGGTAATCTGTTTTTGACATGCATAGTTATACTAACTGCCTCAGCCCAAAAGCTTTATGGTAGGCCTGCATGACTAAGCATACTGCATACACGCTCTTGGATGGTTCTATTCATCTGCTCAACCAAACCATTATGGGGGGGGTGTAGGGGGTGGTCAACTGACACTTAATACCCCTCTCATCACATAACTGCTCAAAAGCACGTGAGACATACTCACCTCCATTATTTGTCCTTAGGCATTTTAGCCTATACCCAAACTGGTTCTCAACCAATACAAGCCATCTCTGAAACACAGCCAAGACATCGGATTTCAGCTTAATGGGATAAGCCCAAACTTTTCGTAAAAAATCATCTATGAATGTAACAATACTTTGCACTACCCATAGACTGACAAGGCATGGGCCCACAGACATCCGAATGTACCAATGCCAAGGGCTCACTCATGCATGGCCTACCAAACTTCTTATGCGTAGACCTAATCTGCCTGCCATAGACAATGCTCACATGAATCAAAACATGTATAATCAAGGGGCGGTAAGTACTGCAAACCAGAAAGAATTTTCATTCCCTTCAAAAACATATGGCCCAAACGGGCATGCCAAAGAGATACATGTGGGATAGAACCCACAGACAAAACATGATCAAGGGAAGAAGCTGATACAATCAAGGGGTAGAGACTGCCAACCTTGGCACCTCTTGCAATCACAAGTCTGCCACGAGTGATCTTCCATGCAGAGTCTCCAAAACATACATGATATCCTGCGTCATCAAGCTGTCCACTAGCTGACATGAGACTGCGTGTCAAAGCAGGTACATGATGTACATCCTGCATAACAAAAATGCTGCCAGAGGGAAATGTAGCCTAGCATCACCAATGCCCACAATATCAAGAGAGCTTTCATTACCCAAGCACACAGAACCCAAAATAGTACGATATGAATGAAACCACTCTCGGCAAGGTGTCACATGAAAGGACGCACTTGAGTCCAAGAGCCAACATTGTGCATACATAGAGAGTATCTCTGTCATCTGTGAAGCACTAGAAGAAGCTGCAAGGATATAATCATCATCATCAATATCCTCAGGCTGCATAACATTGATCTCTTCAATTTTAACACTGGACTTTGCAGGCACTATGCTGCGATCAGAAGACTTATCCTGCACTTTGTCTTTCCCCTTATCTTTGCGCCTTTCATTGTGCAGTTCATGGCATTGTGCCCTAATATGGCCCTTTTTCCCACAATGGTGACAAGTAACATCTGCATTCGTGCCACGAGATTTGCTATGTGACTTCCCACGAGACTTGGACCGAGATTTCTGAGAATCCCGTCCACGGCCACTACCACTGCCATGCTTTCCATATCTATCATTCCTGCCTCTAACTGTCATAGCATGTGACACACGAGAGGCATCCAAATTCTTACGTTTAACCTCTTCCTGCAGAAGAGCACTCTCAACATCAGATAATTTCAAGGTAGCAGTAGAGGCACATAATGCAGTGCGGAATACATCCCATGACTCATTAAGAGTACCAAGCAAGAAAAGAGGAGTGACATCCTCTACAAAAGTGATGTCCTGCGAAGTCAAGTTCTTGAGTATAGCATGGAACTGGCTCAAGTGAGCAGAGATAGTCACATTCTCCTTCATGCGCAGATCCATAAGCTGCTTTAGCCAATACATCTGACTCACTGGACTTTTCTTGTCATAGAGATTTTTTATCTTTTCCCACAACTACCATGCACTTTGTTCTTCCTCAAAGACATTATAGTGAACCTGTTATGTGAGAGACAATACAATAGTGGACTTGCATAACTCATCAAGCTCAAGCCATTCCTCATCTAGCATAGTTGCAGGCGGATGTCTACTTAACCTCAAAGGTTTGATCTGCGATTTTTGTACCAATACCTGCCAAATCTGGCTCTTCCAATAAGAGTAATTCGTACCATCAAGCTTAGTGCCTTCTTTGCCTCTCTTATTCTGCCCTTTTTGACTCTTCTCTAACTCTTTCAAGTTCTTCCTCTTCCTTTTTCCTTCGTTCCTCCTCCACCCTCCTTGACTCTCTTTGAGCCCTCTTCACCTCGGCCCACTCTTCTTTGCTCAGTCTTTCCTCCTTCTTCTTCTGGCTCTTGTCAATTTTCTTTTGCTTCCATGATTTGACTGTTTGAGTGGGTGGTATTTCCGGCTCTCCTTTGTCGCTTACTGTCTTTTCGCTCGAGCCTTCTTCCTCGTGGTGAGGTGAGCTTCGGTGCACAGCTTGCTCTTCATCTACACCAGTATCCTTGATGGCCTCATCAATGATTGCCATCAGGACACCTCCGTATCTGATTGTAGAGGCTTTTGTGGCTGGCTTTTTTATTGCGGATCGTGCGATAGAGGCCGGAGATTCCCCACGAGCTGGTGCTACGGCTGGAGCCAGGAGCACAGCTGAACTCTTGATAGTTTTCTGGACAAAGCCGTTCCAATCCACCTCCTCTAGAACTCCTGCATCGATGCTTTCCAGCAATGGCACCCCAATCTGTTCATTAGTGCGTCGTATCTGTGTCCTGAGAAAAGGGCGTTGACCGTTTTAGCTTGCATCCTTGTCGCAGAGTCTGGAATGTCAGCCAAACTAATTCCATCCACAGTGTGCACGTCCTCTTTTTTGACTCCCATCATGACATACACATCTCTTTTTGGGTGCCTCTCCTTCTTGGACACAAGCCCCGGGGCTTTCTCGACAATAGCTGCATTAAGGGGCACTTGCACCCTTCTTTCTTGGTCACCATCCCTTACTGTGACCGTGCCACAGCTCCTTTCTTCATCAAAGCTCCTTAAGAAGTCAGCACACATGCTGTAATCTACAGCCTATCTGACCTTTTCCACGTACTTTCGGAGGTTGCATTTGTCCACCAACTCCTTCATGGCCGGCTCTTCTAGGATGGCTTCATCTAAATTCATGGTATGCTTGAACGTGAACTGGCTAAATCCACATGTCTCAACGCTAATTCCATACTTTGTCAGCTCCTCTTCAGTGAATGGAAGTTTACCCTGTCCTGCCATGATAGGTGCCTGTCATTACACCATGCCAACATTAGCGTTATGAATTGACTCATCACTAACAAAAAACCCAAGAAGGAATGTGTGTGACAATTTGTCGTGTTGATTTAGAGAATGAAACTTGGAAATAATTCAAAAGCAACATCTATTTCCTCCTTGCATTCTTTTCTATTTGAATTTAGTTGATCATTTTCATCTATTATACATCTCGCTACATCACTTGGCTCTCACTTTGCTCCCCCCCTTCCTTAAGTTTTAAGGGAATCCTTCCTAGGATTAGCAAGGGGAGAAGGAGGGTTCACTTGAGCTATGTGGGGCGAGTTACTTGGCCAACAGCCAAGTATAGAGGTTAGGGTTATATTCGAGCTGGGCATGACGATCAAGTTCACGTGGTCGTATGGAAGCTTGGGTGATATAAGTCAAGACATCATGAAAGATGTCCCCGGAGTTGAGGCGACTAGCAACGTGCAACTCCTCTTCCGTGAGGAATTGGTCAATGTAAGGGTGGGCCAACACCTAGTCATCTAAGTGTATGTTGCGTATAATGGCCAAACCCTAAATGAAAGAGGTGCCACATAAGTAGGGTCGTGTTCAATTGTTTTGATTGCCCTCCTTTGCTCGGCATTGGTCATGATACATCAGCCTTTTTTCTCCCATTGGAGTCACAAGGCATACCATAGTTGTAAGAACGAAGAAGTAGAGCTGGCCAGCTGCGTGAGCTCCTCCAATAGGTGTAGAGCGAGCAGGCTTGCGGTAAGAGGTAATTAGTCTTCTGAGAACGGCTTGCTCCTTTGAGATTTCTCCATTAGCAATTAATTTGGCGGCAATTTTGGGGAATTTGACGGTCATAAACTCGTAGTCTTCCCAAGTGCATGGCAATGCACGAACATCAGAAGCAAGGGGTTCATCAAGAAGTCCTAAGTCAAGCCTCTCATAGCTCCTAGAAAATCTGGTGAAGGTGTTGTCTAACTCCTTGATGCATGTCACTATGTCATCTCCCGAGGTCTCAGCAAGTTCCTTGTCCACTGAAAGGAAATATCATCTTTCATACGAAGGCCTAAGACCTGCTGGTGGTGATGGTGCAATTGGGCTGGACAGTGGTGACTCCATTGATGGCGTCACAGATGGGACTTTGCACTTAGGAGCACTTTGAGATGCTGCAGGGGGCTCCAATGGCATAGGAGATGTGCTGCATTCTATCTGAGCCAGCATGGGGATGCTCGACTCCTCTGACTTGGATAAATCTGGGGCATCTAGCTTTGGATGATAAATGAGTTGGGATTCATTAATCACAACCAGTGTTGATCCAGCTTGCTTTGCAGCGTGGGCTCCGTATATGCAAGCCTCTCTAGCTGGAGTGAGGTTGCTTAGAGTTGAGCCTCTTGAGTGTCCACTCTTAGGCATCCATATCCAGGGGGTTGCCCTCATAGTATCCTTGTGCTCGCAAAAGATCTTTGGGGATCCATCGCGGCGTGGTAGCGCGCCTATGTCGATAGCATCTGCGCTGCCTTTTAGGCTGTGACTGATAGTTTTTGCTTTTAGAAGCATGTTTCTGTGGTTTACAAGGAGGTGGCCCTTGTCTTTTTGGCACCCATATGAGTGTGGACTCTTTGGCCTTGTGAATGGCCTGGGTGGACTTGGTTCTAGCAGTTTGAGCATGGGGTGAGATATCACAGCCCTTCTCCCTAGGCTTGGTCATGGGCGTGGCCGTAGGGGTCTCTATCAATGGCTCTGCAATTGTAGAAGGCTCAAGATAACCCTTGCTGAAAGTAGTCACTATGCGCACATTGCCTATGGCAAGATGGATGCGATCTAGGTTATAGTCCACATTACAGTTCGTCTGCTTTTTAAAAATGTGACCTAGTAGTGACTTATTACCGGCCCCTTTAGTGTTTGGCAATACATAAAATAAGGCTAGTACACTTTCAGACTCGATAGAGATGGCCACTTTGCATTTTTCTAAGAATGAGTAAGTGTTGCCCCCGAATGGGCTGAGTTTAGCATTTGTAGGCTGTAATTTAGGTTGACCAATGCGTGTCCAATGGTCATGCGTCAAGATATTATAGTCGAGGTGCCACTGCTTCTTCATCTTGATCTATCAGTTCAGTAATTGTGGCCATGCAGACATTGACAGGGGCTTCAAGCATAGGCGGCTCGTGCAACAGATGGGAAGGAGGATAGTATTTTTTCATGCGACTGCCATTGAAGAAGCCTATTCCTTCACCTTCGAGCGTCTCCAACTCAACATTGCCTATTCTACTAATTGTACGTACTCTGAAAGGTCCTTGTTCTCGAAATTTCATTTTCTGTTTGTGATCCTTCATAGAGTATAGTAAAACGAGGTCCCCCTGATCAAAGTTGCACTGTTTGACATGTTGTCAAACCACATCTTTCTTCGTGCCTTCTCACAAATCAGAGCGTGGGCTTCGTGAGACACTCTAACTCCACCAAGTAGTTGGTTCAAGCCTCTCTTCCCTCCCAACGCTCCTGAGTTGCTATTCTTAAGCTACGGACGAAGAACTCTAAGGGTAGAATGGCTTCCGTTCCATACGTTATCCTGAAAGGCATCTGTCCTCCTACAGCCGTCTTATAAGCTGTACGATAGGCCCACAAGGCCGCCATCAATTTGTTATCCCAATCACTTCGTGATGTGGATACTATTTTAGTAAGCACATTGACTAGGATTTTATTCGTGGATTCTGCTTGGTCATTTGCTTGAGGGTAGTAGGGTGAGGACCTTCTATGAATGATTAGGAAGGTCGAGAGTGGGTTGGATATCACTTCATTAATGAAGTGCGTGCCCTGATCACTTACTAGTTCAATTGGACAACCAAAACGTGAAAAGACCTGCTCCCACAAAAACTTTGTTGTGGTTCTAGTGTCGTTCTTCGTAGTGGCTCTTGCCTCTGCCCACTTCGTCAGGTAATCAGTTGCCACAATGATGTAGCGTGCCTGGGAGTACTGTGCCGTAGGACTGATAGGTCCAATGAAGTCAATGCCCCATTTTTTGAAGGGCTATCGTGCTATTACAGGGGTCAACTCCATCTTATCCTTGCGCACAGGCACCTTAGTCCTCTAGCATTCATCGCAGTGTTTTACAAATTTAACAGCATCACGGAATAGGGTGGGCCACCATTGTTGGGATTGTAGCACCTTACGAGCTGTTATATCCCCACTAAAGTGTCCTCCAGCTATTCCACCATGCATTTCTCTCAATACGGGCTGTTGGGATTGTAGCATCTTACGGGCTGTTGTGTCCCCACTAAAGTGTCCTCCAGCTATTCCATGCACTTCTCTCAATACATCATGCATCTCCTGCTCACACACACATCTACGCAAGAAACTGTCTTGTCCTAGCCTATAGAGTTGGCCGGCGATCAGTTGGTATGGCTGGATCTTTAAGATAAGTCTCCTTAGCTTGGCTTTCTCAATAGGTCTCTTAAGAAGACCGTTCTCTAGCACTTGAACTATATCATCGGCCCAATATGGCATCAGATCGGCCCTGAACAAGTCTCTTTCGCTAGATAGGCCAAAGAGGTGAGCGTCCGGTAGGTCGTCAGGTATGCCTTGTCCAGCAGCTTCTCCTGTGGGTATGCAGGAGATGTGATCAGCCATGTAGTGCTGCTTTCCCTTACATACAACCACAGAAAAATCAAATTCCAACAAGAGAAGTAACCATCTAGCTATACGACCTGTAGTGCATGGCTTGTTCACAAGATAAAGCAAGGCTTGATGGTCAACAAAAAAGACAAAGGGTGTGGCCAACAAATAAGGCCTAAATTTCTTTACAGCAAACACCATGGCTAACCCTTCCCTTTCTGTAGTGGAATAGTTCATCTCCATTTCAATGAGCTACTTGCTAGCAAAACTCACTGGGTAATCTAGGTTATGCTCACCAGGCTGGCATAGAACAGCTCCAATAGCAAACTTAGAGGCATCTATGTGCACATGGAATGTTATGCTCCAGTCTGGGGCTCATAAGATTGATGTAGTGGTGAGAGCCTTCTTCAACTCTTCATATGCACGCTGGCATTCCTCAGTCCACTCAAATATAATCAGCAACTTGTACAATGGTCTACCAATCAGTGCCTAATTTAGTACAAAGCGTCGATAGAATCCCGTATGGCCTAAGAAACACTGAACGCCCTTGTAGTTAATGGGTGGTGGTAGGTCGACAATGACCCTGACATTTGAGAAGGGCAATGCCATTCCTTGACACTACATGCCCTAGGATACATCCATGCTTCACCCAGAACTGGCACTTTAAGGGGTTCAACAAGAGGTTGTATAACCGACACCATTCAAAGACAGCTCTCAACTTTTCTAAGTGTTCAGCCCAACTAGAGTGTATGCATAAGTCGTCTACAAACACCTCTAACTCGCATCTAAGCATATCGTTGAAGATGGTGCACATTAATCATTGGAAGGTTGCAGCTGCATTCATTAGCCCAAAGGGCATAACGATGTAGGCGAATACATCCCACTCCGTGTGGCGAAGGCAGTCTTGTGCCTATCATCAGGGTGCACTTGCACTTGATTATAGCCAGAGAAGCCATCCAGGAAGCTGTAGGCTTCTTTGCTTGCCACCCTCTCTAGCATATGCTCGGTATACGATAAGGGGTTTGTTCCTCTTCGTAGCGGCATTAACTTTCTTGTGATTCATGCACACTCGAATTTTATGATTCTTTTTCATAACGATCACTATGGGTGATACCCAATCCATGTGCTCAATCTCATATATAAATCCCGCCTCCATGAGCTTATCGATTTCCTCCTTCAGTACATAGGCATGTTTGGGATTCATAGGGTAAGGTCATTGCTTTGTTGGCATCGCATCTGGAACCATTGGGATATTATGGGTCACAACCCTAGGATCGACTCCTTTAAGTTCCTCCAAGGACCAGGCAAACACGTCGACATACTCTCGTAGGAGAGCAACAAGTTTAGCCTCCTCATCGTTGGTCAAGTCATCAGCGATGACAGGTCGAGGCTTCTCGCCTTCCCCTGCCAAGTTGAATTCCTTGACCTTGGCGGGTCCCTCAATTGGCTCATTGGCTTGCCCTTGTCTCTTTGCTCCTAGCAAAATCACCACTCTATCACCCTTCTTAAACTTCGTGAAGCATTTGTGGAGATCCTGCGGCTTCTTTTGGCTCTCTAATTCTGATTCCTTAGTTCGCTTCCTGGCCTCCTCCTTTAGCCGTCTACGCCTTAGGTGGACTGGCAAGTCCCCTTTGGTGCGTCTAACCTTAGAGGGTTGGGGGTATTTTGGGGTCACTCTCCGTACTAACTTATGACTCCGAGTTAAACTCACATCCCTTGCTTGAGGAAGGAGTTTTGCAAGGGGGGTCATAATTCAGTAGGTGTATCCATCTTAAGCACTAGAACTACCAATGGTTGCGCCACCCCTACCTACTCGTAATCCATGGCTCCTATGTGCTCCAACCAGGATCTATCGCACTCCATCCGCATGACTCCTCTTTCATTCCAGCCTGCCCTTTCCCTTCTAGGCCTAGAGTCTGCCTTGATCCGTTCGATCGCTCTCCCTTCAGTGTCATATTTTATCATGTCTAACTCTTCTTCACTCTCGTCCCCAATAGAGCAGCAGTCCTCGTACTCCTCATCATCAAAGTCTTGCCCCTCTGACTGCTCGTCATCCCCCAAGTTTTCCTCTCCAATCTCCTTTTCGTTAGTGACTAAAGCCCAATTGTATAATAGGTTAAGATCGTGAATTTTGGTCCTTTTCCACTCAAGCTTAGCTAAAAGATCACTTAGAGGTTTTAGATTGGCAGCCATGTTGCCCTTCAGTTTATCGGTCAGGCACTCTATGATTCCCTGAAGCTCGAGCTTGTTGGTGGGGATATGGAACAAGACCAGTTTCCCTGGGTTACGTGAGCTTCCTACCATCATGCAGAGTGGCACGATGGGCTCCCTTGCCGGCGTGCTTGGGGATTTAGTAGATTGCCTATATAGCTCTTCCTCATTTGAGAATAGTAGGTCAACGGTTGCCAAGACGTGCATCCAATCCTGCTCGTTCTCAGGGCAAGGGATGTACTTGGTCAATGACCCATAGGGTTTTTTTTCCTGTGCATCACCTTTTAGCATGGTTGAGATAGCATCTAGGTTGGCTGGGGCAGTCTTCCAAGTATTCATCTCAACCCTTACCGCTTCTGTTCTATTCCCCAAGAAGATGAGATTGTTGCCCCAATCTTCAATAACTCTCGCGTTCCTCTAGGGTCGGCCTAGCAGTATGTCATAGTCTACTCCCTTCATGACAATGAAGTTCACGGAAAACTGCACCCCTGTGACCTTCGCTAGCCAGTTCTTTAGGACCCCGAATGGTCTGACCTTCATTTCATTGGCCAATGTGACATTGAACCTAGCCGTTTCCACAGGTGGGTTTCCCCAGGCCTGTAGAACTGCGTGGCTCAAGACACTCACACCGGCGCTTGTGTCTACGATTCCTTTTCGTGTTGCATCCCCCAAGGCTAAGATAGATAAGACTGCATGCATCTCAGTGCCTTCCCAGAAAGAATTGATGTGTAGTGACCTTGGAACTGAGTGTAGCGTTAGGCTTGGAATCTGCGTGACTGCGTCCTACTCTTGCAAGTCAGCAGCAGTGTGCCCCTCATTTCCCTCCACCCAATGCTTTAATTCTTGCCATAAGGGAGGGTGTTGTTGAAGTAGATCTCCTAGGCTCACAGTTACTGGAGTGGCTACTAAAGTGGTGAGGAGGTTGTTGGGTGGTTGCCTTCCTCCTTGGTCAATATTCTTTGGCCATATGTCTTGGTTAGCTTGCTGACATGCTTCTTCTTGGTCTTGCCTCCTCTGTGGCATCTCACGTGGTGTGGGTACATTCCCCGATTGAGGTCGCAATGGTAAAATGGGTGTATCCACACTAGAGAGGTCTTCAATTTGGTCCTCTAGTATGGGCTCTACATCCTTAAGGTACTCCTGGGCGTCCTTGACCTCTCTGCCTCTGCATCAGTGACCCTCTTTCCTATCACTAGCATTGTAGCTTCCTTAGTCTTAAGGGTAATCTTTGCATCCATTCTCTTTCTCCTTCTCCTCCGGCTTTTCTTTCCCAACCAGGCTGCATCCAAGTTACTTGGCCCAGGCAATGAGATGCCTGTCTGTTTTGTCTGTGCTCGCGTCATGACATGTAGTGGGATGGGCGTATCCTCACTGCCAAAGGTCTCCACACTGAACAGCCCCAAGGGTACTGAAGGCACGTTGGAAGAACTAGTTGGTGGCTTCCGTCTAGGGCAGTCAGGAAATAAGTGTGTGATTCCACATTCGGTGCATCGAAGGTCAGCTATGTCCTTGTTCGCCTGTTCCCTTTTTGGGCAACGTGATGAAATATGGAGTGGATGACCGCAAGTCCAGTATGAAATTGGATCTTAGCTTGGTTCTCCAAAGCCTCTGCCTCTTCCTCTACCTAGTGCCATTACCAGTACTGGTCGGTAGTCCATCAAGACTGGATTGCCTTCCTCATCATAGGATATATATGGGTTCACGTAGGTCTCCTCTTCACTAGGTTCTTCCACATAGTGAACAGGAGCATCACTCGGTGGATGGATTACATAGGGCCCTGGTGGTTTGGGTATGCATGTTGGGTTCATCTCTAGCCTAGGAATGGCCGTCTTGCGTCAGTTGATGATGGAAGCACCAATTGGGCACCCCTGCCAAAGAGGTTAGGTGGCCTGTTGCCTACGTATGGAGGGTTGTATTGCTGCACATATGGAAATCTCCTTGGAAATCTACAATGTAATGCGTCATGACCGAACCTGCGGCAATTTGAGCATGGCCTAGATCTAGGATCTTGGCACTCGACTGGGAGGTGGTTACCACCACAGTGTATACACTGCACATGCAACCACACAGGCTTCCTCATTTGTTCTTGTAATGGTGCAAGCTCCATTCTTACCTCAACTAGCTCCTGGCCTTGGTCAACACTCTTTCCCTTATCCTGTATGCTAGAGTTCTCTCTCTCTGCTGAAACTGTTGACCGCTCTGGAGCTCTCTGGCTTGTACTGTCCCAACTAGTGTTCCTCATGCTTCGTTCCCTAAGCTAACCGTCCACCCTTGTTGCCTCTTCAAAGACTCTAGCTAACACGTCTCGATGTAGAGTGGATTTACTAGCCAAAGCCTTGTAGAGCTCTTCGCTTCGAATTCCAATTATAAACATGGTAGACACAACCTTCTCGTTAGGTCACTCATTGGCAGGGATCCTCTTGAATAGGCTATGCACATGAGTGACATAGTCTCTTACGTCTTCCTTTTCCCTCTGACTGACATTCATCAACTGAACGATGAGATTGTCAGAGTACGCTGCCTCAGAGAATCTTTTGATAAAGAGGTCCTTAAGACGGGCAAAGTTCATCATGCGCTTAGTTGCATCTAGACTAGTGTACCAAATCCTCCCCTTATCACCTAAGCACAGACCGAAAGCTTGAGAGCATTGTGCAAGGTCCGTGAGACCGTTTTCTTCGCAAACTTGTTCAAATTGCTCCACAAAGCTATATGGGTCATTGCTAGGTTCATACTTGTCTAGTTGCTTTCCTACAATAGGGATCCTAGATTGCCCCTTGCGTGACCCCTAATCCCGAGAGTAATGTTGTGGCTAAGGCTGTTGCGCTCTGCTCAACGGACGTATTGTCCATGAGCCACCTGGCTACAAGTTCACTCAATGATAAGTCAGCCTCTGCTCCTCACTCTCTCTCTGCATTTAGTCCTGCTTTGGCTGCACTAGCCAAGGCTAGCACGGCCTCGTACATGTCTACATCTTGTTGGATTTTTCTAGCCTTTTGCTCGTGGTTATAGGCAATTATTCTCTCTAGCGCCTTTCTAATCGCCTTTCTTTCCTCTTCTAGGTTTGCTACCACTTCCTCTACTGGCCTGCCTTGAACTACCGTCCTAGTCAACAAGTCGTACTCATTGACTAACTCATGCACTAAGACTGGGAATTCCTCCAAGTCCAATTGTCCTCTCCTTGTCCGCCTCATGATCCTAACATTGCTCCCACTTCCAACTCCACAAGGTCATCGATCAATTTGAGTAGCTCTGGTAGCGTTCGATCCTCTATGTTGTCGCCTTCTGGATCTTCATGTCCTCTTAGGGTCCTACTAATGGGGCTCTCAGGTAGCCAACTATGTTTTAAAATCTTCTCCTAATAATGGGTTCCTTGATGTTATTATGTCTCCTGATGAGTTCCTTGTTATTGAAAGCAGTTGTCAATCTTATTCACAAGTTGCGCTTCGTGCTTTCTAGTGCTCAGTGCGAAAACAGGCTTCTCCTTTTCTTGTAGTGCACCTTTGGTGATGAAATCAAAAAGTGAGGTGCAGATGCAAGAAATGCTCAATGCAAACTCCACTCTTCCCCTCACGTTCGTAGCCTGATATGGCTCTAAGCGTAGGTTCTCGATGATCTAAGGTTTTACTGAAACTCCATGCTGCATTCTCTATTCTGCTTCAGGGTTGGTTGGTTGGTTGGTCACCGAAGGTCAAGTCAAATTCTAAATTTGTTCTGCTCAGTGTCTAGTTGTTCGAGGTGAATCCTCAGTTATCTTGTCTAGCCTCTGGCTTCTAAGGGCTAAATTGGGTTTCTTGGGGGGCCAGAGATGGGAACAGGGTGGCCAGGACTGTAGGGCAGGTTTAAAAACCCTCTATTTAAAGTTCTGGTGAAGTGGTCCGATTCTGGGAATCGAACGGGCAAGTCCGATTTTGGGAATCGGATGGGCTGGTCCAATTTTCACACTAGGAACAGTGGTCCAACTATCGTTCTTGATCCTATTTGAGACTCGGACAGGGTGGTTAAATTTTACTTCGGTCCGATTTCCCTAGTCGAACAAGGGGGTCCGACTATTGCAATGGATCAAGTGGTCCGATTTTCACGCTAGGACCAATGGTGTGATTTTGATACTTGGTCCGATTCTCACAGTGGCTCTCTCCTTGGCTCTCAAGCAGACTCTCTTCTCAGAAGGCAGGATGTCAAATGTGGTCTTTCCTGGTTCCCTGGGCCTCTTATTGCCCCATCCTAGCCTGCTGTAACCTTAGAAATTAATCCCTCATACTCTTCCAGCTAGAAATTTGAATCTGTGCCCCTATTTCCCTGTTTCCAGCAGCAGCAGAACCCTTCTGTTTTCCTTCTTTTTCCTATCCTAATCTTAACCTAATGCAACCAAAATCAAAACCAGAGATGGAGATGGATGGTCCTACTTTAATATTCAACAACAAATCACAATACTTACTTGCTCCAAGGATCAAAACCTCCTAAATCTCCTAACTATCTCGAGCACCGGTTCAGGCTGCAAACCTTACTTCTATGCTCGATTCGATGTGCGCGGTGCTCAAGGCTCAATTTTGTCTATCCCAGCAACAAAACCAAAATGGAGGGGAGCTAGGAAGCTCTATCCCGAGACCTACAAACCGTTTATTGATCAAGCGTTTCAAGCCGAGCGGCCATGGCTACCTCTCACATAGCCGATGCACAATGCCTACCTTACGGGTGTAGTGAGCTTACCTTGATGCTCGATCGAGTTCCCTCCTCTCTCTTGCACTCCGGTAGTTCCACGATCCTTGTGGCAAGCTCAAGAAACCTCAAGCCCTCTCCATCAAGCTCCATCCTCCATAGCCGCGCAAGAGAAGAGAACAAGGGAAGATGAAGAGAGAAGATGGGGAGCTTCTTGTCCTCGATCCCTCACTCTCACTCCCTCACTCCCTCAATCCCTCACTCAAGCACAAGCAAGAAGGCAAGAAACAAGAGAAGAAGAAGAAGAAGCTTTGGCCACACACAAGAATTAGCTTCTCGTTCACTTTTGAACTTTATATACATGCCCTACTTTTTGGGCGGTCACCCCACTTTTTACATGGCCGGCCATTAGCCTAGGCCCTCTTTTCCTATTTCCCACCATTCTAACTTATCCCATTTCCAACTAATGCATACAATTTGCACAGGAGTGAGCCTGGCACTCTTTTATAAGGATTCAGGAGCGCTTTCACAATTAATGGTGCGCTTTTACTCTTTTTTTTTCTTGAGGCAACATTGAGGCATTCTAGGGAGGTCGTCATTCAAATTTTTCAGGGTTTGACCTCCATCTGGGGTGCCTTTTCCTTCCCTTGTCCTGTGCCCTTTCGGTTATCTCCTTCTTCCATTTTCCCTCTCCTGTGCTCCATTTTTCGATCCTTTGTGCTACAGTAAACAATAATTGCACTTTTCTTTTATGAATGACTCAAGCAAGACAAAGTTAGCATTATCCAAGAGCTACAAGGATTCCAACTTTGGCTTGATGATGAAAATGTAGTGCATTGGGAGTACATGCAAGCATCTACTAGAGGACTCCTAGTAGCTCAAGCAAATCTAGAGGGAATGACCAAAGAGATGAAAGAAATGAGAAGAAAGATGGAGGAGATCAAAGAGCTGCAAAAAGAGCATGAAGAAACTAGGAATTCAAATGTTGAACTTATAGTCATGATGGAGCATGAAAAGGCCAAGACAACTAAAAAACAAAGAGCTAGAGGAAACCCACTAGGTGCATGAACAATTGAAGGTAGCCTTCACAAGGCTACAAAACATTGTAGATGCAACCTTTGCAAGGGCATCTAAGAGCACAAAATAGGAGGCACAAAAAGGAAATGGGACAAAGGATGAGTTCCTCAAGAAAATGGTTGCACACTTACCAAGTGCCTTGCAAAGAGAGAGACATTAGAAGAAGCAAGCTAAAATATGCAAGCACATCATCTTCATTTAGCATGAGCTCTATTGGAATGCCAATCTCATTGTTAGAATGCCGCCACCTAGTGAAAATATGGAGGAGCATTGGCCACATCCTCTCTACAACATGATTTTAGCCAAGAAGTTAAGGTACTTACCTATGAGTAAACCAAAGAAAGTTTGGTGGAACATCTCAAATATGCAAGCTATGCCAATCATGAGCTCAAAAAGATGGGATTCTGGATGACAACATCCTCATAGATGCTTTCAAAATCAAGTATACATTTTAAGAGGAGGGTGCCATAGTTTCAACCCATATGCCTCGTTAAGACTCTCATGAAAACAATCGTCAATATAGGAAATGGTTAGAATGACAAAATGTAGCTACATTTATTGAATTCTACAAGGATTGAAGAGATTAAAAAAAGGCATACCTTAGCATGAAGCCTCGAGAATCTTGGAAGATGCAATAAGAATAGTGTTATTGCTATGCTTCTCCCAATAGAAAGGGTTGAATAGATCAAACAGGCATACCTTACTATGAAGCCTTGGGAAGCTTTGAAGATGCCACAAGAATAGTGCTACTACTATGCTTCTCCAATAGAAAGGGTTGATAAAATTTATTCAAGGAACAAAGGAGGCATCGTACAATCCAAGAGCATGGGAGATATAATTTCCCAAAGATTCACAATGTGGATGCCATAGCTCTTGAGAAGATGTACCTATTTTGGCCATGGGATCTAAAAGAGTATTTCTCTAGCTTCATAAAAAACTTTAACAACTACCCTAATCCAACCTCCATCACCACTTGTAACTACTTAAAACTATTAATCAAGTTATTGAAGTAGAAATCAACAATGTACAAGGACAAATTGCCACTACTCTTCTTGAATATTAATGTCAAGATTAACCAATTTGCAATGGCACGAATCTATCTTCAAGTATTGCTATTCAAGCTAAACTACATAGCTCTATTAGAGAACATGGTTAACAATAGGTTTGCACATTGTACTCACCCATTCTTTCAAGAGTCATCTATTTTGATGGAAGAATCATTGAAGGAATATTCGTGGAGCCAAAGTTGCTTGTCAAGAATATTATTACCACTCCTTGAGATATAAAGATCATTGTGCACTAGGGATTATCAAGTTAGAGAGACCCAGTGGCTTGATCGATCAACTCCATCTCCAATTTCCTAGTCTTATCCTTTCTCCCACTGCACAATTTCAAGACACCTCAAGGGTATATACACCCCAAGCTCACTTGGTAGACGTGTGAACCTGAATTCCATGGTAAAATCCATCCTTCTACCAATTGGGTCCTCAAGTGTGGGACACATGCAAAGGAGGTTCAAAAACATAGCATTAAACCTACCTTCCAGTTGCACTTGCACCATGCACCACCCCACTTCATAGTTAGATAGACATACCCCTAACGAGAGCACAATGTTTACGTAGGTGAATTGAAAAGACGGAGCATGGTAACCGTTAGATTCACCAATCCATAGTTCTTGTTAGCATTAGTCATCATTACCCTTCCATCCATTGAGTTTGATGTACATCTAAGCCCTGGATCTTCTAAAGTCCACCGCACTACACTAATGGAGCATGCCATCATAGGACTAACACTTGGCTAGAAAGGGGATAAATATCAACCTACATATGAGTAAAGTTGTTGAAGATAGGTTGGAAGCATGAATCAAGGTGCAAATAGAACTAATCAAGGGTGCCAAATTTTATTTTTTCAATAAATGTAAAGTCTAAATATATTAATTTATCATTTTAAAAACTATTCATTCATTGTGTCTCATGTATTTTTATTTTGTAAATATTAAGTGAGAGCTAGGCTCACTCCCATGCAAATTGTAAAGATTTCCCCACAATTGATGTGAGGATTGTGGGCAATCTCTATTTGTCTTTATATGTAATGAAGGAGACCTAGCTAGCCTACCTAAGGGAGAGAAGAGAGAGAAAGACTGCATGAGAAGAAGAAGAGGAGAGAAAAAGACAGGAAGGAGAGAGAGAGAGAGAGAGAGGGGGAGGGAGGAAGAAGGAGAAGCCATGAGAATTGAAGAGAGGTGGAAGAGTGATTTATTGATAATTCTATGATGCTTGAGGAAACCCTCTTACACCTTTTATACCGTCAGTGTGATTGGTATTTTCCCATATGCCCGGTTCATTACAAACCATCATGTCTCATGAAGTTTTTGTCCTCAAACACAAGGAAGGAACAGGAAGGGGAGGCTACAGAGTACTACTCTGCACGTGATACAAGGGCAATAAGCAAGGGTGTCCATGTCATGAAAACAAGGCCCTAGATGGAGTGGATAGTGTGCAGTCTGGCTGTAGGAAGTCAGCCATAACTTTGGGTAGAAGTCTCCGAACGGGATGAGTGAGGTGTCGTTGCAGAGCCCACAAGATATACTTTCAGCCCATGTGGGTAAGGTGGGGCTGAAAATAATTTAGGACCAAAACTGTTGCAAAACAAATGGCTCATAGGGTGTAGTCCAAACAGGGTGTAGCCCACAAGATATACTTTCAGCCCATGTGGGTAAGGTGGGGCTGAAAATAATTTAGGACCAAAACTCTTGCAAAACAAATGGCTCACAGGGTGTAGTCAAAACAGGGCCAAGTGTGATCAAGATCCAGCCAATGCAGCCTCCTTGAGATGGGAAAACTCATCCAAAATAGAGGCCGTGCACCAAGAAGCTTCCTCTAGAGGTAGGCCTTGCCATTTCCCTCTTCATCCATGGGGGCAGTTCCTCCACATAATCTTTGGGGGTGCCTATGAATGGCTTCAATTGGCTCACATGGAATACATTATGTATCTTAGTGTTAGGGGGGGTTGGAGGTGGCAGGCCAAGTCTCCGACTTTCTTAAGGATTGTGTAGGGCCCATAGTAACGATGTGCCAACTTGTTGCAAGAGCCATCTTTAAGTGTAGCATAACGGGACTTGGGGACCTTGAGGAGTACCAATTCGCCTTCTTGGAAGTCAAGAGGGTGCCTCTTTGCATCCGCATGGAGCTTCATGTGCTCTTGAGCCTTTTTGAGATTGACCTTACATTGCTAAAGCAAGGCCTACATGCCATCCAACTCTTCTTTCCCAAGGGGATTAAGCTTCTCATTGAAGACCACGGTGGAGAGGGGCACCCAATAACCATACAATGCCTCAAAGGGGAATACTCCAATACTTGAATGAGTGGAGTTATTGTAAGCAAACTTAGCCAAATGCAGCCATATATCCCAAGCATTTTGCACATCATGACAAAAATGCCTCAAGTAGGTCTCAAGCCACTTGTTAACCCCTCAGTTTGCTCATCCATTTGAGGATGATAGGTTGTGGACGGAGCTAGTTTTGGTCCCCATGGAACTGAAAACTGTCTACCAAAATTGACTCATAAATTTGGTATCCCAATCATGCACTATGACATGTGGCAATCCATGCAACCTAAATACATGCTCCATAAATTGAATGGCAACTTGAGATGCTGTAAACTGAGATTTTGTAGGGATGAAATGTGCTGCTTTAGTGAGGCGATCAACTACCATATAGATGTTGTTCCAGCCAAGCCAAATGTGGGGCAGCCACTGGAGTCAAAAGGGAACCCATCCCGAGAATCATAAAACTAATCGGGGTCAAGATCCTCTTCAAATTTTGCATTTTTAGCATGTGTCATCATCGGTGGTGTGTCATGTGGGTCCTCGTCCACTCTATCACACTCTTCCAACACATACATGCTATTAAACCTAACAATGGCATTCTTAAATGGGCATTGGGACGCATGATCGCGTGTGTATTTATCCCTACACTTGAAGCATAAACCCTTAGCCTTTTGGTCCCTGACAACGTCTGGGGAAATGAATCTTTGGCCATTCAAACCTAAGGCATTCAGAGTCTTACTTTCAGCATACTTTGTGTCACCTTTAGGCAAAGGTGCTGTCCCAAAACTGCCATGTTTCTCTCAGCATTAAAAGTGGGATAAGTCGGTATCTTGGGGCTGCCATTCAATGCACTATTGCTACGATATTTTTCAGCATATGGGGGTTTTCTAGTGGGGTATCTTTGTTGTCTTGAAATGGGTTGCATGCCCTCATTGCGGCAGTATTTCCTACCATACCGTTCAGCCAACTCTATGGCGTCAAACAAGGTGGCTAGCTTTTGAGCCATTACATTAGCTGAGAGATTCGAATCTTGCCCATAAATGTATTTTTACAGTTTGGCCTCATCACTGACAGCTTCAACATACATGGATAGGTTCATAAACTGGTTAATATACTCTCGCACGGTGAGATTATGCTGGTCAAAATGATACCATTGCCTTGCCAAACGTTCCTTCTCTACCGGGGAGACAAAAACTTGAACCATGTGCATCTTGAAATCTTCCCAATCACGAAACTATTGGTTTTCCTTTTGAATGTACCTCCACCATGTGTGGGCAAAGCCCTCCAAGTGAAGGGAGGCGAAGACAATTTCGGCCTCATCGGTACGGGGGTAAATGAGGGAGTAGGCTTCGAGTTTAGAGGTCCATTCCTCTAACTCAGCCGGGGATGAGGATTGCCCATTAAATTTAGTAAAGACAATCTTGTCACATAATTCATTTGGGCCATGCTGCCCATGCATGCCATGTGCTGCATGCTACCATATATACCTTGCTGCCCATACATGCCTTGTTGACCAAAATGTCCCTAGGTGCCATGCTGCCCATGCATTACATGTGGGCCAAATTGATTATTAGGGCCTTGCTATCCAAAATTTCCATGCTCCACATGTGCACCTGCATTAGGGCCTTGCTGCCCATGCAATACATGCAAACCAAACTAAACATTGGGGCCTTGCTGCCCAAAACTTCCATGTGCATGCTGCCCATTACCATGTGCATCCTGCCCATGTGCACCTTGCATACTATGCTACCCAAAATTTGCATTTTTCCCTTGCATATAGCTTCCACTACAGGGGAGTTGCTGTCCCAAGGATGGGCTGGAAGGGTTCATCACAGGTGATGGGAGGATGGGCTCATGCTGCCCATGTGCACCCTGCATACTATGCTACCCAAAATTTGGATTTTACCCTTGCATATACCTTCCACTATGAGGGAGCCGTTGTCCCAAGGATGAGCTAGAAGGGTTCGTCACGGGTGATGGGAGGATGGGCTCATCATGTTGCATAGAGGGCTCGCCCAGCTCATAGGTGCTATGGGGAAAACCATGGGTGCTACCAAAACCTTGATGCCATCTCCAAGGGGGCAGGGCGGTTGGTCTCACGGGGAGGACCATGCTCCTTGGGCTGAGCCGAGGAGGGTGGGAGGGTGGAGATGAGGGTGCCCATGCACTCTACGAGCAAGTCCATCTTAGCCATCATCTCGATGTGATGCTGATCTTGGCGGTTTTCCATCTCCCTATAGCGGTGTTCCAACTCTCAATGATGCTCAGCATGATGGGTCTCACGTTGGCATAGTGTGTCGTTAAGCATAGCAAAATGGTCCATCTCGGGGGCACCTTCTTCAAGCATGTCTTCACGATTCTCTTGGGCAGAGCTAGGATCATTCGTAGATGCACGAGAATCTCTAATCTCGCGTTGGAAGTCCTCCTAGCGCTTGGCTTTACCCTTATTACTTGCCATACTAGGTGCAGTCCACCAGACTCCCTGTCACAAAAACTGCAATATCTCGAGCTAGGGAGCTCCGATCACCAAGCTTCTTGATTTGAAACAGAGCCATTGATCCCCTCTATGAGGGATGCAAAAATATTTCTCACAGTAAATATGCAGAATTCACTATAATTGACTTTTCAGAGTTAAAGACAGGGTGCACCTATCTCCCACTGCATACATCCATCAAGTCATACATGTTCTCTGCCAATACATGTGCATTTAGCCATCATACATCCACCAAGTCATACATTTTCTCTGCCAATACATGTGTATATATCCATCAAGTCATACATTTTATGTCCATACATGTGCAAGCTGCTTGGATGTCAATGATTGGGGCTTGAGCCACCAATTTAGAGTACGTGCACCTGCAAACAAATTTTGGGCTCCAAATCATCAGGAGGTGGGCAAAGTTTCCCCCGGCCCGGGTTGTGCACCCCTTCAGGGTCTTTGATGGCAAGGGGGGTCACCCCTCTTTTATCTTGCCACCTCGCCTGGCATTGGCAGGCTTTTCCTCACTCGAAATATACATGGCAGATATTTATTATTAAGCAACTAGCATGATATGCATTTACAAATTGAGGATTGGGCCTTTCATGATATGCATGATCGATAAGGAAATGGAATGGGGAAAGGGGTTACCTCCGCAAATCAGTGACTCATTGTTTGCATCACTTACCCTTTCTTACAATTTTTGTCTTAATGATCAAGAATCAAGACCAAGCACGATTATGGGTTAGGAGTATGAGTTAAGAGTTAAATTCTTAGCCAATAGGAAAGAAATTTGAAGTCTGCTCAGTCATGCATGCATTTCAAGAAGTGCATAATGGAAGAAGGCAATCAATAGGTGATCCATAGCTTCAGCCTAAGCAAGAATTCATGTAATTCTTTAATCTCTCCAAGTAAGAGGTTGGGCTCAGCAAGTGGTGGGAGAAGAGAGACCGTACATACCTTGCTTAAGCTTAGGGAAGAGGTAGTGGCTGCCCACTCCAAGAAACTCATGGTTGTCCTCCTTACAGCCCGTGGTCATATAGAGCCTTCAATGTCTTATAGCTCACACTTGTTGAAGCTTGTGGCTGCTCCCAAGGCTCCCAGGACAAGAATTTAAATGTGCCTAAATATACAGCTATTTCTTCAGTTGCTGAAATTGACTCAATAATCAAGGAGCTATTTCCTACTGATCAAGAGCTTGTGGTGAAAAGTCAAGTTTTAATGGGTGGTCGAGGGTTAGGAACATTCAAAAATGGATTCAAGGGTGGTGTGCACATTGTGAAGAAAGACGAAGTAAAGGCAATTGCAAACAAGATGCTTGGACAAATTCTTGTAACAAAGCAGACTGGACCAGAAGGCAAGCCTGTCAATCAGATCTAGTTATGTGAAAGGCTTTCTTATCAACAAGATGTATTTTGCCATTGATGTTGATCGTGCCAGTGCTGGACCTGTTATTGTTGCTTGTAGTAAAGGTGGGACTAGCATTGAGGATCTTGCAAAGAAATATCTTGACATGATCATAAAGGTTCCTATACAAATTATTTGTCAAGAAGGACTTCACGCTTGTGGAAATCAATCCTCTTTTGCTGAGACTTCAAATAAGAGGATGGTAATTGCTGATGCAAAGCTGAATTTTGATGACAATGCAGCTTTCCGTCAGAGAGATATATTTGCCTTGTGTGATAAATCACAAGAAGATCCACGAGAGGTTGCAGTAGCTAGAGGATGGCCATACCTTGGCACATTACAACATCCAAAAGGAGAGCACGCTCCACCTAGTGCTGCGCCTTTGAGCTGGAGGAGAGCTATGAATCCGCCTCCTGTTCCGTGCTCAAAGAGGCTTGTCTGCTTGCTAATCTCAACATCCAAAAGGAAAGCATGCTCCACCTGGTGATGTGCCTCTAGGGTGGAGGAGAGCTATGAATTTGCCTCTTGTTCTATGCTCAGAGAGGCTTTTCTGCCTGTTAATCTTAGTGTGTTCGACTCTATACTACTGTTGATGTGGCTCTGAGAGCTGTAAATTACGGGGTTGCTATAGCCTTGCTATGAGCCAATCTATATGCGCTTTTGACTAAGTGTACATAACAGAGATTATGCTTCTTTGGAGAGTGGGAGTAGTTGGAGTTTGGACTGGATGTGAGAGTATGGCAGTCACAAGTGCCTGGTAGCCTAGACTTGCTACGGATCTTCAACATTCAAGGTGCAATCTCCACTAATAGAGGGAAGGTGATGGCTATGCTAATGTCAATGCTAGGAGTAGGGTGAGTTCCTGTGAGGACGATGAACTTGCACTACAGTTGGGGCAGCTATGGCTATAGGGCCGGGTGGTGGGGGGAGGATCCATGAGTGTCATTGATGGCAAAGAGGATGATGACCAGTGAGAGGATGACACATATGGTACATATGCTGGTGATGGTGGCCGTGTTGCTGAAGTGCCCTTGCAAGGTCCACAGCAGTCTATTGTAGTGATCGGGCTATTGTCGATGATGGGAAATAGTAGCAATCGATGGAGGTAGGGCGATAGGGTTGCAATCAACGGGGGCAGCCCTAGGGCTTCATCAAGGTATGGGGTGGCACTTATGTACTCCAAGGTGAGCCCGAGGTCTCAAGAAAGTGGCTGGAGGTGCCATGCAAGCCCTGGAAGAACGGGGAGAGAGATCTTACAAGATTTTGGGCTGGAGCTTCCATGGCAGCTTGAGGGTCCTGAGAGAAAGAAGGGGGAAAACTCACTTTTGTAAAAGATAGTCATGGTTAGTCTTTTCCCCAAGTCCAGAGGTGTCTTCTTGGAAGAGACACCCCTAAAATTGCTTTGTAAAGTAAAAATGAGTTGCCATTCTTGCCCTTCTACCTCTCCAGATGCTATCAAACCTCTAGTGAGCTCCCCTAGAAAGGTTGCCATAGTCTTCAAGAAGGCTAAAAGCTTGTCTGAGTACTCCCTATGTACCTATGGGAACTGTGTAACTAGGGTTTTCTAAGTGTGAAGAATTGTAAGGAACCTAAATCTAAGGGAAGAAGAAGGATCAAGGACAAGGATCTGATACCAACTATATTGAAGGAGACTAGCTAGCCTAACTAAGGGAGAGAAGAGAGAGAAATATTGCAGGAGAAGAAGAAGAGGAGAGAGAAAGACAAGAAGAAGAAGAGAGAGAGAGAGAGAGGGAGGAAGAAGGAGAAGCCATGAGAGCTAAAGAGAGGTGGAAGAGAGATTTCTTGATAATTCTATGATGCCTAAGGAAACCCTCTTACACCTTTTATACCGTCAGTGTGACTAGTATTTTTCTGTATGCCCGGTTCATTATATTACATAAACCACATTTGCAAAGAGCTAATGTCGGTGTAAAGGAGGAGGACCGTTCACAAGCCCAATGGAAAAGGAGAGAGTGCCTAGGAAAAAGTGAAAATAGTAATCATAACATATATAATGTGTAAATGTGAATAGAGACCTCATTCTTATGTGTGAAATTTTTTAGTTTCTACTCTCTGCCTTGTTGTCTACTATCTTGCTAATGGGTAAGTTCCTCAAGTGGGCTTGGGTTGTTATAGCATACCCCTATGTTAGCTAGAAGATGAAGATTCCGATCACCTTTTTTGGTATTGTAGATGGATGGGCCAACTTTAGAGGGAGGTACAGTAATGGTTCTCTAAAGTAGATCTTCATGACAAATTGATCTAGTAGCAAGTCCTCTTAAGGAGTAAAGACCACATCTGTATTGCTCTTTTTGAAGTTTGGAATGAAATTAGGATCAATGTTCTAAAGTCTATCTAGGAACTTAAAGGGACAATGTGGTTTTCAAAATAATCCCTATTGTTAACCGTTAGACGAACAAGGTGGAAAATCTAGAAAATCTAAACCAGAAGACAAAGGCGAAGGCAAAAGTAAATGGAATACGAAAGCATGACATGAAAAATATGGAAACACAAGAAGTGTAGACAAGTCCTAAATAAAGGAAAAATGCGCACAAGAAAAAGCGCAAGTCAATAATTTTGTAAAAAAGCGCAAGCGCATCGTGATTTAATTTAAAGAGCGAGGGGCTCTCACCCGTGCAATTTGTAAAGGTAGATGGGTAGTAGGAAGAAAGCTAGGAAGATAGGAGGACAATGGGAAAAAGAGCCTAGACCACAGCCGGCCATGTAAAAAGGGGGATAAGGGGATGACCGCCCAAAAGAGATTTAGGGTTTTGTATATAAAGTTGAAAAGTGAATGAGAAGCTCATTCTTGTGTGTGGCCAAAAGTGGTCCTCTTCTTCTTCTTCTTCTTCTTGCTTGCTTGAGCTTGTGCTTGAGAGAGGGAGTGTGAGAGTGAGAGGGAGTGAGTGTGTGAGGGTGAGGGACCGAGGAGGAGAAGCTCTCCATCTTCCCCTCTCTTCTTCTCTTCTCTTCTCTTCTCTTCTCTTCTCTTCTCTTCTCTTCTCTTGCTCATGGCTATGGAGCTTGAGGATGGAGCTTGCTTGAAGCTTGCACTTGGATCGTGGAGCTACTGGAGTGCATGGGAGAGGAGGTAACTCATTTCGGTATCAAGGTAAGCTCACTACACTCATAGGATCGATGGCGCATCGGCTAGGTGAGAGATAGCCATCAGAGCTCACTTGAAATGCTTGAAACAATAAGCGGTCTGTGGGTCTTGGCAGTTGAGCATGAGCTCCCTCTACATTTTGGTTCCGTTGCCGGGACTAACGGATTCAAGCTTGAGCACTTGGGCACCTCATATCGAGCATCAAAGTAAGGGATTCATCCCCGAACCGGAGCTTGAGATAGGTAGGAAGTTGGGTTTTTTTAATCTTCGAAGTAAGTAAGTATTTTGGGTTATTTTGTTTATTTGATGATTGGAAAACGTGGAGAAATCATTTTAATTTTTTGCTTTCGATTCTTGTTGCATTTATCGTAGGTTAGGATTAGGAAATCGAATCAGAAAAGCATAGGATTTATCGTTGCAAAACATGGCAAAATAGGACACAAACCATGCAAAAAAGGGCAAAAAGATTACTTGGGATGCTTAATGTCGGCAAGTGAGTGATTGGGAGCGTCCAAACCTTACTCGAGAAGGGGTTTAAGAGCCAAGAGGCCAAGGGAGAGCTCATTTGCAACCCTTGCACAGAGAGAGAGAGAGAGAGAGAGAGAGAGAGAGAGAGCCCATTGAGAATCAATTCGATCTTGTCGCCGGAGAGCCTACCGATCGCTTCAGGTATATCAATCACTTCCCCTTGAACCCTAGTTGTGATCTGGAAGGTTGTGTGTGAAATGATTAGCTAAATCGTCAGGTTCGATCAAAATCACCTCTGCGCTACCTCGATACGCGCAACTCGGCACATCCGAGTGGCCGGTTTCTAGGCTGAGTCCCAGAATCGGCCCTGGGCCCTTTGTCTTTCGGTCGACTCGGCCCAAAACCCTACTCGGCCCGTCCCAGTGACATCACTCAGCCCCACTTACAAACTCGGCCCTCAGTTCGTGTGCCTCGGTCCGTCCAAGTAGACTCCCTCGGCCCATCCAAGTGACCCCGTCCGAATGGACCTTTTCGGCCTATTTGAGTCAGCATCCTGGCCCGTCCAAGTCCACCCTATCCGAGTCATCCATTCGGCCCTCGGCCCGTCCAAGTCACCCACTCGGCCCCTACAATTCGGACAAGTTGGGTCGAGTGTGGACTTTTCCAAATTTTCCAGAAATTTGACCAGACCCAGCTAGAGCTCAGCCGCACAACCTATCGTGAGTTCTCCTGACGCTCATAACTCGATTTTGGCGCAAGGAATATGCAAAATCGTAAGGTGTAGTCGCTTAGCAACTTGCGTAGACTGTCATGAGACCTAGAGTCCTAGAGACAACCTGCTGAGCCATAAACCCCCTGGACCCCCGTAGAGGGGGCTCTGCCCCCTCCAAGTAGGTTGGAGAGAAAACACGCGCCATGATAGGTCCTCCAAATTAGACCCTAGTGTAGTAATGGCTCTACATGAGCATGGATTCTCACTTGCAAAAGAGCAACCAAAAGCCCATACCCGAACAGAGACAAATATAGATCCTAGAACCTCAATGGGCCAATCTAGCCAACAAAGGCAAAAAGGCCACACTGTAAAAACACGTATGTGTTGCATTCGGATTGCATCTAGTCAAAACGGAAAGAAAAAACATCAAGCTACAATGACGAGAATGACTAGATATGATAGTCCTGACGATAGATGCTCCTTAAATAGCATTGCACAAATGATCCAAGACATCAGTGGAGAATCCACATCTGGTCGTGCAGTTGGGGACTCAATGGCATTTGTCAAAAGGCTTAAATTTACAAGCCAAGACCCGAAAGACGAAGACATAGTACCACATGCTTATCTTAGGGTCAAACTCACCACGAAAAGAGAGCACACTGTCAATGCTCTGATTGATAAAGGAGCAGATTTTAATATCTTGACCTATGAAGCATGGACCCTACTAGGCCAACCAGAGATCACACCGACTAATGCAATTCTTAGTCCTTATAGGGGACATCCACAAGCACTCATAGGGAAGTGCAAAATCCTTGCGACAATTGAAACTGAAAGCTTGCCTATCCTATTTCATATCCCTCCAAATAGTGCTAATTGCAGGAAGGAAACCCTCCTAGGAAGACCCTTCAAAAGGGGGACCAAGTGTGAGAACGATTATGTAGCACAAAGGATACACTGGACACTACCAGGTGTGAGGATTGTCACAACCTTTAGCAAGGGTGACCTCATCGAGCCTCGAGGGAAAGGTAAGGAAGGTGCTGACATAACAGTCAAGCCTGCTAACGAGAGCAAGGACTTGTTGGAAGAGTTGATATAAGTACATGTCGAACAACGAGAACCAGTGAGGGAGGCCATGCTTGAAACAAGGAGATCAGGAACCAATGCCAAGGACAAGCTTTGGACTTATAAATGTCGTAGAAGACCCCAAAAGAAGCCTAAGCCTTATAGACAAAGGTATCGATGGAGAGCCAATACAACGCTAAGATGGATATCCAAAGCGTTGCTACATGCTCAAGGGTATTATGCAGGTAACCGATGGATTTGGGTACTAAAACCCCTTGCTAAACCACCTCTATCAGAGCTGAAGGCCAAATTGCATCAAAAGCAACGAAGCACAGGAGGAAATCTAAGAGAAACTCCAGGTCTCAGGAAAAGAAACCAAACATGAGTGTTCGAAAGAAAGAGCCTCAGCCTAGCATGCTTAATAAGTAGATGTCAGATGTAACCATTGAGCGTGCACAAAGACCACTAGTGCTCAAGGAGCTTTTGACTTCCCAAGAGGATAATGAGCACCAGAGGCAAACACTGCTCGTAAGAAGGCTGATTTCTCAACAAAGCAAATGGCACAATCGTCTAACAGCCTCGAGTAAATCGTTCAAAAGTCCACCTAAGAGTCCCAAATCTCCTACACCCTCTTTTCCCAAACAAATACAGGAAATGGACACAGGAAGCACAACAACAGTCGTCAAGGGTAGCTGCTCAATCCCAATCTCTATCTCCATTTAAGCTTCCAAATGTCCAAGAGGTGGGACATGGCACTACCCATAGCTCTCGGCCCAAGGGCATGCTTGTGCAATCTATTTGACTAGAACAGCCGAGGCTTGATCTGCACAAGTGAATGCTCAAAGGGCAACAAAACACACGACCACTTTTAATCGGTCTAAGGACTTGACACCGCAATCCACCAATAGTAGCCAGTCCACTAAACTAGCTACTGCTACTTCCAATTAGGGATCACAGCAGTCACAGCCCTTGGCCGTGACAATGCCCCTTGCGGAATGTGTCCTTAGTAGTTCACCTGTGGAGGAGGTGTTGCAACCAACTTCCTTGACAATTCCAGCACTTCCAAAGTGCCTAAAGCCTAGGCTGGAGGATTTAAACAGAAGGGAATTGGCTGAAGAGCTAGACTCTCCAAAACGAGAGACAGTTGTACCCTCACAACCTAGCGAGGCTATTCAGCAATCCTTGTCACAACCTAGCGAGGCTATTCAGCAATCCTTGGCTATGTCCCATGAGGACACACTAGAGAAAGATAATGTTGAGGCCCAGCCAAGCACATCGACGTCTGACCTAGTTCAAGGTCCGGAGTCTTCAAGGGATACACCTCGATTTCCTAAGAAAAAGAAGAGAAAAGAACGAAAACAACAACGATAGTTGTAAGTGGCTATAGACCCCAAGAAGATTAAAACCAAGAGTGTCGAAGAGCTGAGGAATAAAGAATCAAGTCCATCCACCAATGAATCCATTGATGTCTCTCCTAATAGCGGTGAAACCTCAGATACATCTATGTGTTCTGAAAAATCAAAGCAGCCGTTACCATCAACGGTTGCTTGCAACACTCAATCCACCGACAATAGAACTCGCATTGACCAATCAAAAGTGGATACAATGCTGTCATAATATGGTGACAAATTTATACCACTCACATCCAAGGAGAACCATGATGCAATAACAAAGCCTCAAGAGAAACATGGAAACCCCGAGAGCATAAGCAATCCTAGCGTTGACCAATCTTGCTCATCTAGGCTTGAGCCCCCAACTATGCTAAAGCTTAGGCAAACTCCTAGAACCTTGCATGAGATAGCAATCGAGCAAGCCCTCGTTGAACATAGAAGTGTCGCAGAATGCTTAACCAAGTTGGATGCTAAACTCAAGGTATTCACACGTGTCTACATCCTTGCAGACATGGGCGCATTCCCTAGGGAGTAGCTTGAAGAATACTTGCCATTTTCCCTATCCTAGGAAGAGCAAGAACATCTTGACGAGCACTATGACAGGCTCCTGCATGAACGCATGCAAGTCACCTCTGACGAGGAAGCTGACGAACTACGTTTAACTATAACATTCAATTATGTGCTATGCCAATCAAATCTCTTAGAGATAGAGAAACTAAAGTTACAATCAAAGGGTCGAAGTCAATTTGAAAAACGCTGATTTGAAAACCGTGTTGCAATGGCCGAACTAGGAGCCCAAATTATGACACTCTCAGAGAAGCGATTGGCCAAATGGCGATCTCAAAGAGACCCAACCTATGTGGCATCAACTAACTTTTGAGTGTTGACTGCCATTCGGGGTACGGACTTAGCTGGAACTAGCCAAGAGAACTCTCTAGCTTATAAGGTTCTCACTGAGGAGGAGTTACATGTTGCCAGTAGACTCGGACAAGGCTCCATGCTACTCGATGTTGTAAAATATCTATTGTTATTGAGTAAGCTGCCACGAGTATCGGATGCGTGTGTCACACTCCAGTACAATCTGGAGTTCTACAATTGGTTTTTATCCTCGTGAAGTGACATGGATTCGTAAACATGTACATAAATACACAATGAATTTTGTGACCCTGTATAGATAATATCAACACACACAAGCAATGATAGTCAAGCGTAGGGAAAAGAGTTGGGTTTGATAGGCTGAGCTCCTCAAGTCCTCCTCTCACCACACATTTAGAAGTGACCATTCTCGCCTCCAGGAGGATGTCATGTAACCCTCATTACTGCCATACGAAGCTCTAACCAACATCTCTAATGGTGTAGATGGGGCACCGTCCCTTTCTATATACCTTTTCCCTTTTTCGGTCTATCCTTCCAGGGATGAGCCCTGCTCCACTCCATGACAATCACTCCATGCAACTTAGCATAAGCCAAGATCTGCTAATGACTGGAGGCAAAACGAACATCAATAGGGGACTGTCCCTCTACAACAATCGTTGCATGCCTCACCTCACCCCTCCTCGTCATATGCGCTACATAACCCACTGTATAATCCCTTCCATGTGAATAGTTTTATCTTGCCTCAGGGCCTAATCCTTGGTTTGCAATTTGCAGGTCCCCCCATGGAAGCCGACATGGAGCACCCAGTGCATCTAACTTGCAAGGACGCTATCCGCCGTCGGAGGGAGCACGCAACACAAGCTCCTTCGCCGGAACGCTACGTACCTACCCTTAAAAGGTATGCAAAGAAACAAGGCCCCAAGTGACACCGCCCCGGACGTAGGCCAAAAAATCCCCAGGCCAGGGGAATAGAAGCTCAAGGGAGCACATGGAGCATGGCAACACTAGTCGTGTGGGCCCCCACCAAACGCTTGGGCACCAGGTGCTCGAAAGTGGAGAGCGCAGCTCGAGACAAGAAAGAATTTGATGCATTGTTCAAAAGAATTCTGGAAATAGTTACGGCCAGGGACTACACCATTCAGGTCCCGACCAATATCTTCCCCGCCCAGCTTCACAGGAGTCCCTCACCAACAACAGAGCCTCAGTCGCCCAACCACCCAGACTCGCCCCGCCTCGTACAAATAGAGTAGCCCCATGTTGTATAAAAGGCTTATCAAATGCTACCTGGCCATGACTTTTTGTCTCTAAATGGTTAAGTGTTGATAGGTTCCCCAATTGTACAAACTTTTCATAATTGCGTTTAATATATTTCACGGCTTTAGCAAAAGAAAAAGATAATCAAGCACAGGTGATAAGTATCTAAGTCAACACCATGGAATTCAGATAAGTGATGTCTCTTTGCATTGCACTGGTTTATTATAGTTGTGGCATGTGCCGTGCATGTACTCTCATGAAATGACAAGTGGATGCAGGATGATGCAGATCTTTGTTCTAAAGTGTTCAATACCCAAGACACCGCAAGACCACCAACCCCACGAAGAGCCCCGACAAAGCCACACTGCTGAAAGCGAAAATCACCCTTATGGATCACCCACATCGCATGGCCCAAAGCATGATCATAACCACTTTCTCTTTCTGGGTTACACTCTACACCGGGCACTCACGACAGCTCTTACCTCAATTGTACCAACATCGCACGTTCCAAAGAGAGTTGCAAAATCTCAAGTGTATCTCCCCATCTCAACGAATGCTTCTCCAACAAAGAGGCTAAGACACACTCATTGCTGTAATATCCATTTCCTTGAGCCTTCGAAGCTTGACATTTTCCAACCCATTGAACGGCTGATAGCCTCAACATATTGCAATGGTTGTACTCAGGCAAGTCCCAAAAAAAAAAGAACAAGAAAATGAAAATGAAAAATGAAAAAAGAAAAGAAAAGAACGAAAATATAAGAAGCACCCACGATCACAGCACAACACCTAGGGGTCTTCAAATTAGGTACATCCAGTGACCTTGGTCGGCTGGCTCCATCCCTAATCCCCTAGCCCTTTAACATCACCCACAATTGTTTAGGGCACATCAAGGGCAGGACATACCTAGGGAGCTTGTCTCGCCTATGGTTAGACCTATCACCCTGACCCATTCGCACAATTCCCTCTTACACTCCGCTACGTCGTGTAGTCACAACGCAAAGAATATCTCATACATCTTCACATGTACTTCTTCTCAACATGGATAACTTTGCTTTACCCACACGTTGTTACGAGAAACCAGCCCGCGGTCTTCTAACTACGTAATATCTAAGTATGCACAAGCGCTCACATAATATCTACACCGAAATATATACACAGTTTGGGTCCTCAAGTGCAGGACAATACTCTCAGCTTACTTAGAGTTCGACCTGTCTCCCAAACTAATTGAACTACGTCTTGTGCACGATAAAGAAGACTAGCACTACCCCTAGAGAGAGACCATATATGAGAGGTTTTCAATTGCAGGTATTGAAGACTCCAATGAAAGTGTCATTCACTCTTCATCAACACTCACCTCTGAATACTTTTCCTTTATCATCCTGCAAGCCCGCCAAGAATTGTCATGTGTAGAATCCCCAACAAACCAACACTTGTGTTGGCCATCAGTGAAATCCCCAACAGAGAACAGCCCTACCACCAACTCCAACAACCCTACGACCAACCACCTAGGCCACCAACGTGCCCCTAACGACCTTCCTCCACACCACCACCAACACTCCTCCACGGCAACCACCGATGTCCCTTCCACCCACATCTTCAGTGCAGGCCAAAGCCTGCTACCTATGATGGTGAGTGCCATGGGACTGGCACTCATCTAGGAGGGAGGTAATGTTAACCGTCAAACGAACAAGGTGAAACCGTTAGACGAACAAGGTGGAAAATCTAGAAAATCTAAAGCAGAAGACAAAGGCCAAGGCAAAAGTAAACGGAAGACGAAGACACGACATGAAACATATGGAAACACAAGAAGTGCAGAAAAGTCCTAAATAAAGGAAAAATGCGCACAAGAAAAAGCGCAAGTCAATACTTTTGTAAAAGAGCGCAAGCGCATTATGATTTAATTTAAAGAGCACTGGGCTCTCACCCGTGCAATTTGTAAAGGTAGATGGGCAGTAGGAAGGAAGCTAGGAAGATAGGAGGACAATGGGAAAAAGGGCCTAGACCACGGTCGCCCATGTAAAAAAGGGGATAAGGGGATGATTGCCCAAAAGAGATAGGAGGACAATGGGAAAAATGGCCTAGACCATGGTCGGCCATGTAAAAAAGGGGATAAGGGGATGACTGCCCAAAATAGATTTAGGGTTTTGTATATAAAGTTGAAACGTGAATGAGAAGCTCATTCTTGTGTGTGGCCAAAAGTGGTTCTCCTCTACTTCTTCTTCTTCTTTTTCTTCTTCTTGCTTGCTTGAGCTTGTGCTTGAGAGAGGGAGTGTGAGAGTGTGAGGGTAAGGGACTGGGGAGGAGAAGCTCTTCATCTTCCCCTCTCTTCTTCTCTTCTCTTCTCTTCTCTTCTCTTCTCTTCTCTTCTCTTGCTCGCGGCTATGGAGCTTGGAGCGTGGAGCTTGAGGATGGAGCTTGCTTGAAGCTTGCACTTGGATCGTGGAGCTATCGGAGTGCGCGGGAGAGGAGGTAACTCATTTCAGCATCAAAGTAAGCTCACTACCCTCATAGGATTGACGACGCGTCGGCTAGGTGAGAGATAGCCATTAGAGCTCGCTTGAAACGCTTGAAACAATAAGCGGTCCGTGGGTCTTGGCGGTTGAGCGTGAGCTCCCTAGACATCTACTATTTTGGCTAAGCTAGGGAACCCTTTGAGCTATTTATTGAGGAGTCTCTTAACATTTTACAATTCATGAAGCTTGATACTATCCCTACTATTCTATTGAAGAAGGTTAGGTCTCATTCTAAGGCTATAAGACCTAAAGGGTTGTAAGTTTTTATTCTATTAATATAATGTGATGCATTCCTCATTGAGAAGAAAGGACGCATCTACCCTCACACTTCTTGCTTTGCTTTTAAAGATTTGTGGAAGTCCACCATTAGCACATATGAGAGAGAGAGAGAGAGAGAGAGAGAGAGAGAGAGAGAGAGAGAGAACATGTGTAGCTTAGTTGGTTAAGTTGAATAGGGTGGTAACTAGGAGGTCTGCGATTCAACTCCTACATCCTGTACGGTCATTTAAGATAGGTGTTACAAAAGGGAGAATTGAACTTGGGTTAGTGTGTTAATTAAATCAAATGAGTGGCTTACCATTAGAGTACCCACTTGATTATGAGAGAGAGAGAGAGAGAGAGAGAGAGAGAGAGAGAGAGAGAGAGAGAGAGAGAGAGAGAGAGAGAGTGTGTGTGTGTGTGTGTGTGTGTATTTGGCACCTTCTAGCTTTGTTGAGTGTATGTTTTGAGGAGTGACAAAGACAAAGGCTACTAGTTGACATATATGTGAGTTAGAGAGACAAAGGCTTACTCATGGGGATGATTATTTGTGTGGCTTAGAGAGACAAAGGCTTACTCGTGGGGATGATTATTTGTGTGGCTTAGAGAGACAAAGGCTTACTCGTGGAGATGATTATTTGTGTGGCTTAGAGAGACAAAGGCTACTACATACATTGAAGTCATTTGTATGTATTTGTGTGGCTAGACTTTGTGGGAGCCTGCTATATTCCTATAATGTTTTCTCTAATTGGCAAGTTAAGAAACCCTTCCTTTTGAGCGCTCATAGTATACTTACATATTTCTTGGTGATCTCCATGAGCCCCTATAGTTCCAATATAAGTGCCTTGGGCAAGTCTCAAGGCACATTTAAGAGCAAGCATCCCTTGTACTCTCATTAGTGACAGTTAGTTCTAACACAGATTGAGGCAAAGGAGATATTTTTGCTAGGATGTCATATATGCAAACATAGGGTGGTCTACCAAATCAACACAAAAAAACAAGTGACACATTTCCCAAGAATTTTTTATCTAGCCTTGTTCTAGTTGAGCCTTCTCTTATTATGACTCCACTCAAGGAAGAGCTAGTCATGCACTTGTAATAAATAACACAACTATATCCCTAGCTTCATGAGACACCACAAGCCCTTTGGGTGTTGCCATTGCAAGTCCAATGATATCATCAAGCGACTAGATAGATCCATTTGGGTAGTACTATTACTTTGAAAGTCTAGTCAAGACTCTATGCATGAAACCACCCTTAGAATTGATGCATAAGGTATTGGCTATGGAATAGATGTTTGTGTAATTAGAGAGACTAATGCTCCACGCTAGTACCCACACAAGGGTGGGTGATCAAGATCTAATGCAAGTGTGGGACTTTAGGGTGTATGTAACACAATGCTATTTTAACTCCCCTATTGTGCAGTTCCTAGTGCAAAGAAAGTTTATTCTTGAACTTTGTGGATGCCTCAAACAGGAGTGGCATGCTCTTAGTGTTTTGGGATCACCTTTGGTTTTTCTATTGATAAAGATACGAGCCTTAACTTGCATTGATGGATCATATAGAATAATAAGTGCATTCACTAAATTATACGCTTTTTTAGCTACCCCTCTCTCACTTGTGCACAATGTTAAGCCAAGAGGATATTTAGGCATGTTATGGAGAAATAAAATAGTAAGAGCCTATTCTACATAGAAACACCTCTTAGACCTCAAACTCATCATACTTTTCTCGCAAATGTGTATACAAGCAGGCATGCATACACATGCATGTGTAATGTTTAGCACAAAAAGTGTGGTTGTGTGATACATGATGACAATGTTTACATTTCATCTATGTTCATACATGTGTGCATGTTGTGTATTACGATAATAGCAATGTGGATGGCTGTGTTTCAGGAGTGATGTGGGTGTTACACCTCTCTCTTCCCTACATACATATGTTTGTGTCTCATCTTCCTCTATTGTTCCACTCATGCAAATGAGGGGTCTCATCATCTTCTTACAATATATAAAGAACACAAAATCTAGACTCATTATTTCTCACAAAGCATAATGCATGTTTGCAACAACACATGCAAATGTTGAAATTTCATTTAAGATATTCTACACATAAAGCCAACAAGTAACAAAATATCAAAGAATCATGTATTTGTCAAATAGATCCATTTTTCAAGCATTGATATCCATGACAACATGGGTCCCCATGTGCACTCGTTTAGTCTTCAAATAGATTTTTACCACTCCGCATTTGACTTGTGTAGGTGCAAGTGTCAAGGTCCCTAGTGATCATGGATGCGCAATGCCCTTCCTCTCTCTCACTCCCAACCTATTTCACATCACCATAGAGAGGATAAATATTTACTCTTTTAACAATTAGATATCTTTGCCACTTTGTACAATGGAGTTCTTTTGCCAAAATCACGAGATGTTTGAATGTGTGTGTGTGTGTGTGACACACACGCTTATAGAGAAAGTGTCCCTTGTTTACGATTTCCAAACACAAAGAACTGGTATCATTTTGTAATCAAATGGCATACAGTCGGTTATAAAGTCTCCAATATTGTATCATAAATGGTCACGTTTCTCATGTGGTACCATTTTCATAGATAGTCTAGTGTGATAATACATTGGTCTCTAGTACATAGACAATTGAGTGTGATAGTACATTGGTATTCAATATGGTAACATAGGTGAGCAAAGTTTGAGGAGCTAATGTAAGAAATTGAGATGTATTTTTCTAATTACAAGAGCAATAATTGTCAAGATAACAATGCATATTTGCTATCTATGGTTAGTACTTGTATTTCTATCTTCTTTAGTTCAAGAGGCATATGGCTCTCTCTCTCTCTCTCTCTCTCTCTCTCTCTCTCTCTCTCTCTCTCTCTCTCTCTCTCTCTCTCTCTCTCTCTCTCTCTCCCCCCATGTTGCATGCTCTCTCCCATATTACATGTGTGCATGCATGCACTTACACATTTGCATGTGTTACCATCAATATATGTACATATGGATGTTACATGTGTATGCATGTGTGTTTATCCCCATATTTACTAATGTCACATGAGGGTGTGTGTTAATGTGTATGGATGGTTGTGGTGTATACATAGGTCTATCTATGTGGCTCTCTCTCCCCCCCCCCAATGTTGCATGCTCTCTCCCATATTACATATGTGCACATGCATGCACTTACACATTTGCATGTGTTTCCATCAATATGTGTACATATTGATGTTACATGTGTATGCATGTGTATCTATCCCCATATTTACTAATGTCACAGAAGGGTGTGTGCTAATGTGTTGGGGTGGTTGCGGTGTATACATAGGTCCATCTATCTGGCTCTCTCTCTCTCTCTCTCTCTCTCTCTCTCTCTCTCTCTCTCTCTCTCTCTCTCTCTCTCTCTCTCTCTCTCTCTCTCTCTCTCTCCTCCCCCCTTTGAGGCATTTATCAATACTTAAACCAATACCTCTTGGTATATCAAAATAGTAGGCCAATTACTAAGGGGACAACAATCATGACCCTAATTTCATTATAATAAAATAAGTGCTTTTTGGTGACCACATGTTATAAGTATAGATTGAAGGTTCACCGATGTAGTTCTAAGTAAAGTTAATCAAATTTATAAATGAATAGATCATTGTAGAAATTAATCAAGCCACTTAAATCATGTTCAATAGTGGCAAAGTTTGTAAGATAATGCAATATATAAATTGGTTAAGCTGTGAAACCCTAAAAGATCATATCGATTGATTTTAACATATATAATAAATGTCATATTCAAGTTGGTTATGTTGGGCAAGTGTACAATACTTTTAAGAATGCCCTAAAAAAGTGCAAGTGGGGGTTGTAGGGCTATGCTTAGAGTGAGGCCCATTACACACCGAACGACATACGGCCATTTCACAAAAAAGGAGGTGTCCATTGAGTATGTGTCGTAGTTTCATTGGTCGCAATATTCACTGACGTTGGACACTCCTAGGCGGGGGATCTCCCCCATCCTGAAATTCGTCTGTGGCCACTGGGCTAAACGACAACACTTTCACATTTAATTTTTTTTTCGCAGCAGCTGACAAATATCGAGCCTTTGCCAATCATCATGCCCTCAAGCATTCATACCACGGAGCCAGGCTTTGTCTTGTTATATTCTTGGCCACCAACTAGTGTGTAATCTAGTTGACGGACGGATTGCACACTGCCCCAGCCGTCCGGGGTAGTGTGTAACCGGCCTGAGTGTAAAGAGAGATACATGTCTCTATGCACCTACATTATTAGATAAACGTGTCCCCAAGAGAGTTAAGACTTGGAATGATCAAATTTTGTGATTGTGAGGTTTATCTCCCCAAGAGGGTTAAGATCTTGAATGATCAAAATAGTGCAAGAACTCTCATTAAAGAGGGTTAAGATGTTAAATGATCAAGATAGTGTGAGAACTCTCATTAAAGATGCTTAGATGTATATTGAATGAATTGGCACATACAACAATATTCAAAGATACATTGATATGGCATTGCCAAAAGACAACGCCAACGAAATGGCTAATGTTTTGCTTGGTAGCTGGTTTGCTACAAAAGAGAGAGAGAGAGGCTTGGTAGCTGGTTTGCTTTCTTGCTCGTGCGACATCTGAAAATATGGTTGTAACTTGTGTGGTTTATAAGAGAGGCATTTCTGTTTATTATGGATTGGCGGGATGCCACGATTGTAAGCTTCCCGCCAAGCACATCGTTTGTTAGCTGTATGATATACAAATGCCATCTGTTCTGTTCTGACATCCACAACCGCCGCACCCGTAACGAGTCATGCCCGCATGGCCGCCCGCAGAAGCCTCCGCCTAGCCCTGCGTTACCACTGCCCCTCCCCTTCCTCCGTCAAGCTCCACTCCTCCTCTCTCGCCCCCGCCTCTCTCGAGATGCTCCGCTCCCGCCGCCCCAGCAAGAAGCTTCGCAGCAGCAGCAGCAGGCGTAAGCTCGACTTCGATGATGCGCCCTCCCTTCGTGCGGCCTTGCGCCATTCTGAGGCGGAGAAGACTGTCCTGAAATCTGCCGCTCAAGGATCTGCGGTCAACCTTCTAGCTGCAGAAGAGGCAGGGGTGAAGCCAAGTTCGAAGAGGAAGGCACATGCCACCTCTCCTGTGAGCCCCAATGGCTTCTCCCACACGCCCGGCCATAGCTCCTTGACTGCAGAGGAAGATTGTGCTGATGTTGTGGAGGTTTTTAAAAGGCGTCGGTACTCCAAGCAAAAGAAAGGGCCAGAGACCTTTGCAGGATTTGCAGATAGAGAGTGCAATGTTGACCTTGATTTAACAGAGAAGGATAGAGGTGGCGATGCCATGACGCACACATATAGTAGAGAAGTTAGCAGAGGTGAAAATTCATGCAGTTTAGACTGCCTTGCCTTGGTTCCCGTCATGGACTCAAGCTCAAGGCCTTCAGCAATGGCTGCCCTCTCTCAAGATTCAATGGTTGAGGTTGTCGACGCCCCAATCCTTTACCAGGGTCCTTTCCCTTCTTTTCTGAGGCCCTCACCAGAAGAGTGCATGGAAGTAAGAGAAAGACTATGGAGGCTGCACGGGCCCCTTGAGGAGTATGCCAAGCATAGAAGGGCTAGAATCACTTCTCCACAGGTGATGGATTTGGAATATTCTAAGCAGGTGAATTCTTCTGTCACGGGACTGCAAATGCATCTAAAGGAAACATCGAAACAACAGGTTGCTATGGATGGTCTGCACCCTAGAGAACGGTGCACTGTACTTGACTCACTTATTGGAACCATTCTCTCTCAGAACACCACAGATACAAATTCCAGGCGGGCATTTGCCTCATTGAAACGATGGTTCCCAACTTGGGAAGAGGTGAGACATCCCCTCTCTCCCCAGCTAACCAGTGTCCTGATGCGCTGTTATGCTATTAGTACATAGGGCAGTCTTTTGTTGTTTGTGTTAATTTTTCCTGCCACAAGCATGGATTTTGCATCTACTACCAGAGCACTACTACAGTGCAGTGAAAGATGATGGTCTAGCGGGCTACACTTCTACTTACAATTCGGAGCTTGTGGATTCAAGCCTTGTTGGTGCATTACTTGGTGGGACACCCATGTTCACATGGTGTGTTTGTGGGAAGTCTGCTGGCTCTGGTCAACTTATCACTTAATTGGTCCTCCTCCTTGGTAGGGTCACCAAGGAGTAGGGTGCCAGTGCAATCTTGCTCCACGGTTCATTGAGCTTGGGAGCTATTCTATGTGATGGACAAGATGCTTTGGTATCCCATGTGTTAATCTGCTGATATGCACATGAGGTTAAGATGACGGCCCTTGTTGCAGTTGAAATATCATATATGCTGTGCAATACGTTATGAGGTCTACCTTGTTTTAACAAGTCCAAACACCTCATTGTTTTCAGATCATGGAATTCATGAGGATTTAAGCTGGAAGAATGCTTGACGCTGTTGGTTCTCCTTGGAATGAAGGAAGAGTCCTTGATTGGGTGACCTGATGGTATGCTGTTAAGAAATACAACAAATGGAAAATGCACGGACAATATGGCTGTTATGTCTTGATAGAGCATAATTTGTTATTCGTTGCTGATTGGTCTTTCTCATTCGATAATTATACCTCATGTATACAGTTGCTAATTTGGTAAGCTTTGGTGCTAGGCCAATCACTGCTTACTGATCTCACTTCTCATGTTGAGGCTATCTTATCAGCGGTTCCCCTAACTGTCATAGTTGTTTGCATTCTTGTCATTTGGCTCCAGCTATATCTTCTTTGACATGCTTGAAGTGCTTGATCTTACTGGTGCATTATCCTCTCCATTTGCTTGATTCACTTGTTCACGTCTCAAAATGGCCAGTGGGCAATATATTGTCCTAGAAAGCTTGAATAGCTCTAGCAAAGCACTGGCCTTATGAGGGGTCGGTGGCAGGCTTGAGTGAGCAAAGATACTCCTAAACTGATGTATTTTTCATGTCAAACTTAGGTGCATTTTGTCATTGATGTCTCGTTGGTGTTGATTATTCAGTTAACTTAAAATTCAACATCTGCAGGAACGAAACTTGGGGCTATCTGTTAACATTAGCTTTGGTTTCCCTACTATTGGCAGGCCTCTATTGTGTAGGTGTGATAGATAGTGAAGCTTTTTACCCTTTATTATGGAGGTTTTTGAAAGAACGAATTTATTGGCTTCTGTGAAGAATGAGTATTATTGGCTTATTAAGGCTAAGGGCAGTACGTATATCAATGCTTATGTGAGGTTTTGTACGTTGGACACAATTTGTGCACCTTTGCCCTGACCAATCATCAGTTCACAGTGGATATTCTTGTCTATCTTGCTTTATAAGGGTTCACTTATTTGTGGGCAAGGACTCAAGAAGTTATAAAAACACACACAATCTCTTCAACATTGTGATACTTTGAAATGACAAGCTTCAGCATGTTTGTATATGACATGCTAGAGTTATGGTTGCCCATGATAGTCAATTTTTAGTTTGAACTGGAACCTTGGAGGTGCCAAATATGTTGATTTGGACGTGTATCAGATGTGTAGATTGCACATATTCAAATCTGAATCCCTTGTTTTGGATGATCTCCTTTTCTTAAGGTAAGTATAACACCCTGATTTACTGATCTCTCTGGCTAAGAAGAGCTTTTCACAAACGTTGAAAGTGAAAACATTCCCCACCAAAGTAAAGTTATGAGAGCAAGTATGCTAAAAGATAATGTGAATCCCTTGATACAGTTTTTTGAAATGTTATTTCGTAGGACATGCACTTGCCTTCCTCACGCCCAAGAACTCTTTAGTGCTGAAGCACAATTAGAGCCCCTACTTGGAGGAGCCCCAAAAACTATCTACATTGCTACACATGAAGGGGGATTGTACAAGATAGCACTATATTGAAATTGAGGTGGGAAGGACTAGGATGAAGCTGAGGCATAGCTTGTTTCGATCAACAATATTAGGCCTTCTCATGGATCAACAATGACGGCAACATGAGGTCTGACAACTAATCGATCCCCCAGCCACAGAACCACATTGGCTCACCTTTCACCCTCAGGCTAGCAGTGAGGATGGCTCTGGTTGCCCAATCTGAGGATCTAGTATTGACCATACTCTATTGTAGTGGAGTTTTCTGATGGCCTAGAGCTCAAGAGTAAGGAATCCTCGTCATCAAAATCTCCTCAAATTGTGTGTCCTTAGACACAGACTGCCCAACTCCTAACATCAGTAGATGCCTTGCATTGGTCAGGCTGATCTGACCCTAGGGCATGGGGACGTAGCACTTCTCCCTTAAATTGCTGTCTCAGCTGTGAAGCTGGGCTCAAATAGCCTCTGCCTCTACATTAGGGTGACCCTTTCACTCGATCCAATAATTTGGATAGGTCCTGTGACGTTATTTATTAGCTTTTTGATTGAAAAGCAATTCAAATTCTTGTGGATTACACCTTGCAGTTGTCCTTGTCAATCAGTGATCTTAGTCTTATCCGTGAATGGGCAGTCCTTTGGTAATCAAATTGTTGCCTTGTAGCTTTTCCTCTAATGAACTCAATATCTAGCAGGTATCACTCTTGATCGATTTGTGTCTCAGAAACGCATGCTCTTATCAAAATTTCCTTTTTGTGATTTGTCCTTTCAGTTTGTTTGTGTGTTTCTTCAGGGTGACCTTAAGAGTACCAGCCTAGATGAGTTTCTAATTTTTGAAAAGCTGTCGGACACAGTAGTGTGAATTCAGGATCTCTATCATCGTGTTACCTTTTGGCAATTGAACTTATACAGGTGCCATGCCAATCATCGAGCCAATTCATGACTCTTCAATATGGACTTGTTAGGAATAAACCTTGCCATCTTTGTCAAAGGATTAACCATGATCCGTGTTGCATCAAGGTGTAAGGTGTATACTAGTTCTAGGCAACTTATTATCAAATCCACATACATGACGTGCTAGGATTTGTAACGGGTGCAAGAGCTCATCTTGATTGTTGATTATGTTCATAATCTTGTACAAATGATTCATACATTGACAATAAAAGTTACAAGCCAACTGAGGTCAGCATTCTCTATATGCCTAGATTTTGTGCACACTGTCATGTTACTCATGTACTGTCTATTCTGTATGTCCACTTCACAGGGCATACCAACTTTGCCTTTCTGGATAGGTTGTTCTACTCTGCTGGAATACATTTCTGCTCTCTCTCTCTCTCTCTCTCTCTCTCTCTCTCTCAGGGTTTGCCAGACATTCAGAGTTCTGGCAACTGACACACAGCAGTTCCATCTTACTGATGTACACATGCCTTTTCTTGCCGTCTACTTATGAGGCATGCAAAACATACCCTGTGCACACTGTTGTCTCAGCTGGACCGTTTCAATTAAGCTATCTATCAGTCTTGCAAAGTAGTGGACATTATGTCATCGAGATTTCATGGTAAGAAGTGTCTTGAGCATACTTTAATCCCTGGATGCTCCCAACTCAACTATGTACGACTCACTGATTTTGCAGATCATTTCTCTTTTATATAGACATCGATGGAGAAATGGAGTATCATCACGAGGTTGTTGCTTCAATTAAAGAATCATTTCTTCTCATTGGTTTTTTACCTGCTGTATCCAGGTTTATAGTGCTAAGCCAAAGGATGTGGAGGATGCAATCAGATGTGGAGGATTGGCAGAGATCAAAGCATCACGAATCCTGAACATTTTAAATATATTACACAATGAGAAGGGTAAAATTTGTCTGGAGTATGTGCGCAACATGGAAATAGATGAAATAAAGCTGGAACTTTCTCGATTCAAGGGTGTTGGACCTAAAACGGTAATTGAAAATTGCTCAATACAGAATTTAGGATTTCTTCTTCTTTGACCCCACATTTGACAGGAGGGTTTGGTTTTATTGTCGTTATTTCAGATAGCCTGTGTACTGATGTTTCATCTACAGCAAGACGAGTTTCCAGTTGATACTCATGTAAGTCCTGGCCTCCCACAAACAGAGGGTTGTCTTATGGGCCGGTTTTTAACAAGTGCTCTTTCTCATTCAAGACTTCTTTACATATGCAGGTGTTTCGTATCACCAAGGCGTTGGGTTGGGTGCCAGCCAATGCTGACAGGGAAAAGGCTTATATGCACCTGAACCATCGGATCCCTAATGAGTTGAAATTTGATCTTCACTGTCTCTTGGTGACTCATGGCAAGAGGTGTCCGAGATGTGCCAAAGGGGCACGTCCACAACAGGCAGCAGATGGGCCATGTCCTTTGGTGGGTTTTAGCCGTTCATTACAGCTTGAGACCTCGAAAATGGGCCTTCTTACTCTGTAATCTACTACGATCATGTCTTATAAAATGTGTAAGTTTGGCAATCACAAATGTGTTAAGAGGGCACCCCTTGTAGCGGCTTCAATGCCAGTCTGCAGGGTTCTGCCTTGATGCATGGACCGATCAACATGCGAGACCGTTCATCAAAAGACAAATGTATAGTTAATGGATGGTGAGGCACTAACAACCACAAGTAAAGCTGCTGAATGGAAAGTTCCAACGGCTACAATGCCTAACAGCTAACAGCAAGCGGCGTTTTAGCTAAACTTTTGAGCTGTTATCACGGTTTACAGTTATAACTTTTTAGAGAGAGTACATGGGTTAAGCCAGAGATCGATGAACATAAATAAGTCAGCTTCCTCCAATACTGCAACATCACGGTACAAGGTCCTTTTAATTGGTTTTATGAGAGAAATGGCTAGGAGAATGTACTGTCTTTCTAGAGCACAGAGTTCCTTAGACGTCTCCTTTTGAAGCCAGCTTGTTGAAACTGAATCAGGAGTGAATGTCAAAATAGAAGTCGAATTCTTGTCTTAGCAAGTAAAGATTTGGTGCTTAAAAAACGTCTAAGCACAAGTGCATTACTGTTGTAGTGCTCGTATGGGGAAATGCCCAAGATGCTTCTCTCAAATTGTCAATGACAGTGGAGTTAAGAAATGCTTGTGGGTTTCATTTTAGCGGAGCTCAAGGTAAGCTTAATTTAGAGGAGATGATCAGAACTTACTTTGCTGATAACCCTCGCACATGAGGGACTGGTGGGTCGCACAGTTTAATGAAACAAGAATACCAGTCTGCTGTTCTGCGCACATGATGCTCACATTAACGGCGTGCTAGCTCAAAAAAGGGCTCCCAAAAATGTGGTTTTTCCAAAAAGTTAAAAACCACCGATGCAACAAAAAACCAGCAAATCTCTTTAAAGCTTTGTTAGGCCGGTTACACACCAAAAAAGGGACGGCCATTTTGTTAGCTTTAACCAATCAAAACACTTATCTAAGGGTTGGTGTCCGCAGTCCTTTACACACAAGAGAGGACATGACCTGTTGTTTACCTGCTAAATAGGTGAACTCCCTGCCCACTTTTGGACGGGGAGTCTCCACTGCCCACTTGATAAAGTGGCGGACAAGGGTGCATTTTTTGCATTTGTAACCAATCAAAAGATTTATAAGCTTATTTTTTTTTATTTTTTTACAAACTGTATCCATTTGGTGTGTAAAGATATGACGCCCATGTCTGTGGCCAGTTTCAAAAAGTGCATGCCCACACTCTGGGCGGGGGTTGGCCGTCCATTACTTGGTGTGTAACTAGCCTTAGCCTGCACACAATCCCGACTTCCAAGCTTGCATCGTCCTTTGTGTGTCCTCTCTCTGATGCTCTCTGTTGTCCTGCCACCGAGGGGAGACGATCTGTCTTTTTGTGAATCTCTTCGTCTCTCTCTCATTCTATGCTGTGGCCAGCACACCTGCAAATTCTTTGTTCAAATTTCAGAGCAATCAAAGATATCAGTTTAACTCAATCCAGCAGATAGACACATACCACATTCACACTCCCGCTCTCTCCTGCCCTGCTGCCACTTGCATTGCAAAATGAAATTCATTGTTTTACCTTGATGCTGCAGCTGCTGGAGGCAGAAAGTGCATCCTAATGAGCAGTATTGTCTTAATTTTTTACTTCTTCCTTGTCCTTCTCCTAACATGTGTTGCGCAAGCCGCAGTTGGTGCAAGGAACCACTTCCGAGATTGGTGGGCCTTCAGAATGCCAAAAGCATTTTTTGACGCGCACACAACCTTGGGATAGGTGGTTATTAAAAAGCTTCCAATCATCGCTAGCTGGAGGGTGGGACTCCTCAAAGGGGTTGATAAGATGCCTGCAACCCTTGTAGCCAAAGTCTATGAGCAAGTATGGAGTGATTTGAATCCCTTGGACATGAAGGACACAGGCTTTTGAAGCACCTGTGGGTCCTTGAACCGCTTGTAGATGGAGGAAGTTTTCCAATGGCAACCATCATTTGCACCACTTGGAGCCCCCACAGACATCCCAAATTTGTGTATGTGCATCATATATGGCCTGGAGGACCACAAAATGAAAATAGTGCCTACACTAGTACTGGGTAGGAATCTTCTCAAAATTAGGCTTTCTTTCAAGCTTAATGTGGCTGCCATCAATGGCATTGCAAACATATTGGGAAAGAGTGCTTGAAAATCAACAATAATCTCCCTGAGACGCTCACTTGATGGAACGGAGATGAAGGTTGATCTAATTTAGTAGCCAAGATCTCCACAATGTTGTAGCAGGTATTTTCTAACAATCGTCTCACCAATACTGAAGTGTTGGCTATATGGTATGTAGAATCATTGTGAGCCGATTGGAGCAATGTGCAAATCAGAGCTCTTTTTGGCTCGGTCAATGGTCATGACCTTGTCATCATCGGCCTCTGCCAGCCTACATGGGAGAATGAGGCAAAGATGTTGGAGTACTGCATAAGGCATTCTGCAACACTTATGTAAAAGCTCATCATAGGCATCGATTTCCCGGATCCACAAATGAAAGGACTACAAAACTTCTAAGTGCAAATTTTGTAATAAGAGCTTTTATTCCATGAGACATTACAATATAGGGAGTTTTGCATGCATTAAAACGAGGATAATATGAAACTCATACTGCATGAACAGTTTCCTATCTGTTATTCTGCTGGTCTGTGGTATCCTTGGGGCTATGAGTTGGGCGAGAGCTACGAATCTCCACGTGCTTCATTTTCACCCTCTTGAATGTGGTAGCATATGTCCCAACTCCACGCTGCAGAGAAGCACCTAGCCCCTCCTGTGCATTGGCTGACTCGGGTTTCTTGCTTCTCTATCATTGAACGCTATTATTGTCACCAACCTTCACTACAGTGGAACTCAGCATTGGATCATCACTGTTGTCTCTTGCTCTAGAAGTGCGGGAATACAGCATTACAGTGTATTCACTTCAACCTCCTCTTCCGGTGCAGCATTGGTAGTTACTGTTGCTGTTGCGTCATCCTCCAATGTAGTCATCTTATCCACGGCTAGGAGCATTATTTTCGGGGCCACAAAATCCACCTCAGAAAATCCCTTATTCAAGCTGCTTACCATTGGAATGCTGTTAAGGAGATTAGTCATTCTGCCTAAGTACTCCTAGTGTGATGATTCTTCCCCTGTGTTTGCTTCCTTGTTTTTTCTTTATAAAAGTCCTCATATTCTCCCACTTGTTCTTGCAATGTGTTTCAGTGAAGTCAATGCTACATCTTGCGTTGACATCTCATGCATCATCAGTCCAGTGTTTGGCTTCAAAGTTTGCTATGTTCAAGGCGATCCAATTGTTCCTGTAGATGTCTAGCAAAACAGAGACGTCCAGTGGGGAGTTTTGTGACTCTTTTGCACACCTGTTGCACTTGTCACATTTGAGACTGAAATAGTGGCCAAGGAGAGTTGGAGCTCTTGATTGACTTGAGGTGGCAGTGCAAGGGATTTGCTTGATGGAGGGGTTGCGAGAGTTGGCCACATTCGAGATGGTGGTGTGGGGACCCTTGCTGGATCCGATTGGGGCAGAGGCTTGAAGAGAGTGGTATGCATTAGGGATTGGAAGGTGTTTCCATATGGTATTATGGATGGTGAGGAAGTGCGTGTGTTTGGGACCACTTCATCATCCATTGTCGCATCAGACAACTGAGGGCGAAGACTGAGAATTGGGCCTTTGCAGAACTCGGAATGGGGAGAAGGCATGAGGGCGGAGGGAGTAGTTGTTAGCGTCCATTCTACTAGTAAACATAGCGGGCACAAACAAATTAAATGAATGAAGTATCCAAGTCACAAGTGCCATCATGAGCAATGGAGTACTTTCAAGAATATCAATAAATGCCACGAGAAAATTGAATGAACAGGACCCCTAGCAAGAACAAAATAGAAGTATACAACTGAACAGGACTGCATGAAGTTATTGCCTTAAATAGAGTTGTGATATCATATGAGCATGGACGGCACGGAGGAAAATGATTAAATAAACAGACTTGTCTATGATTAAATCAGTCTCAGCATAAACCATTTTAGGACTGCACCACATGGAGTCTAGACAGTCATTCATGTCCCAGACATTGCAAATTATTCATATGCCACTTGACAAAAGGGAGCCATCTGTCATCCACATTAACTAGCACACTTGAAATGATATCAAAAGCTAGATGCTTTGTTATTGAAAGGATTGCAGTATCATCCTGCCAAGGCAATCTATTTATAAAACTAAGAGCGACCATGGAAACTAACAAACCCACCATATATTAAAGGAGTTACTGAATACGTGCCAAATAAAAAAGATACTGCCATCATACGATGTCAAGCAACTAAATCTACTCACTGCACCAAGAGTATTGTTCTTTGAGAGATGTACCTTGTGATAAAACCTAATAGTCTACCAGAAAACTCCCAGCCTCTTGATAATTACTTAGGACGAAGTTTTTTATTCAGTTAACAAAATTTCACCTTGCAAATGATCACACAATACCATCCACTTTTCTCAAATTGAGATTGATTTCGCGGAAGGAAAGATACTAATGGAAGATCTTGTTGATGAATGAAAATATGCCAATGCACTGGACTGTATCAAGTGCCAACATCATTGTAGCATCTATGAAAACCATTTCAGAATTACAGAAGAAATGCAGTGAAATTGGAATCTTTAGTAAATTCATGACATTACGCTATTCGAAGACCTAATACCTTTGAATTTTGTACACAACTCAATAAGTGATGAAAGACAGACTAAACAGCAAACAGGAAGATGTGATGCTGTCGATGGAATTCACAATTCATGCAGTGAAGGAGCGAGTCCAAACCCATGGAAGATGATGGTGCCAGCAGGTTTGAAATGCTCAGCTGCGTTATTGAGCTGCGCGGTTTGCAGGATGATCCAGCACTGGCAATCTCACCCTGCAAACTGTATGCAAAAAATATTAGCAAATCATTTTCAGACGCATGTCTCGTACTGACATGTAGGGAGTATGCAATATCACTGTTGTGTCGGGAGAGCTGACAGAATATCTGGCAGGGTTAGTATGCCTCCTCAATATTGGTTAGGGGCACCCAATACTCGGCGAGGTGATCAGGACAGACCGATTTCTGTTGTGCCAAATGCAATTACGACTGGCAATTCTAAAACTGTGACTTATTTATTGTCAGGGCCTCGATGGCAATAATGCCTTAAGAAGGTCAATTTCTGATGCCGCTACAGAGCCTGAGCGGCAACGAAACCCCCTGGAGACAATCACAACCTGCAATTGAAGAGCGTGCACTATTACCAGATAAAGCAGCAACGAGCTATCGGGAAGAAACAGGATCTTCGACTGCTACAGGCAGTCGCAACTTGCAGATACTGTAGTAATAACGCTAGGGGCATCCACAATGGCAATAAACACACAAGTGTCGACCACAATATCAAACGCAGTAAATGGAACGACTAGCAATGCAGGCTGTAGAATGAAATAGTACGAAGGGCGTAGTAGCATCTCCCTGCTATGAGCTACTTGTGAATAACAGTAGCCCAGGAGATCTAATTTGCTGCGTCAATCACTCTGCTCGGTTCCACAGCTCGCGCAACAGCTATGGCGGATGATTACGATTTGGAAAATCCTGAAACCGCTGTGCAAGTAGGCGAAGGAGGGGTTGCATGTGATGTTGACACATGGCGAGATTCTCCAGTTGCACCGTGCGGACTCACCATGGACGCACTTCCTCCCCTGATTACCCCACGGACACACTTCCTCTCCGTAGTAATCGGGGGAGGAAGTGTCAAACTGTGGTAGACCCACATCAGAAAAGGGTCTACCATGGTATACTTCGCAATCTCTTACAAACCATGGAATTTCTAAGGGTTCTACAATATCTACGTACATGTCTTGTATCTCGTTTCTCCCGAGAGATGGGAATCTTATGGATTCACAAAGCATGCTTGGATCTCATAGGCCATGTAAAGTGAGAGAAGTGAAGATGTCCTTTAACTAGACTCGAACTTGTGAAGATGTCATTTGTCGAGATTTGAATTGTGGCAAATGAGCTACTTTTACATGGTTTAAAGGTAGAATCTGCCACATATTTGGAGGGGTATTATTTAAGGTGGTGAATAGGTGTGGCAGGTTCTCCTCCTCTTTAACCTCCTTAAGCAGTTTTTTGTTGTGCGGTCTCAAAACTCCTCTTAACCTCCTTAGTGTGGTCTCCAAGGTCCCTCCAAACTCAACCACCCCAACACAACTAAGATGGTGGTACAAGGAAATCATGTGTAATTTTATTGATAATTCGTGTAAATGGTGGTTTGCATGTTACTTTAAAGCACATTAGATCACACGTGTCATTTATTGGGTATTCACCAACATGTATGTGGCAAGCCTATGCGCAGGACACATGGAGATTAGCTTACAAAGTCATGCGCAAGGCTAGTGAGGTAGAAGGTGATGTAGTCATGTTGGAGAGTGTAGATGAAAACCTAGCAAGAGATAGTATAGCCTCGACGAAGCTAGACAGGTGGGGATTGCATTGGAAGAAATGTAATGACAATGTAGGTAGCACAAGGGAAGAAAAGATGGTCTTAGTGCGTACTCCATTTATATAGAGGAAGACTTTAGGCTTTGCATAGAAGCAAACCTGTAGTTGGTTGTTGTGGATATCTTGGCAACCAGCTTATAGAAGTGCATGGAAGGAAAGCTAGATTGAGTCTCAAAGAAAATCACCCTCGGCTCAAAGAAAGTTTGTGCAAATGTGGTGCACTTCAATCGGTAGGTAGTATTGGTATTCTTTATTGGGAAGCCTTTGAAGGCTATGGAAGGAGCAGCTTGGTTTGATGAGATTCTCAATGGTGTTGGATCGATATATTAGATATACGTAGGTTGGGGATTCTTTCAAGTGGTCTTTGGCAACCTAGAAGCAACAGAGAAAGTCCTTGCACAAGGGATCTATTTTTTGGGGTCTTGATTTTGTTTCTGTTATGAAATGGCAATTTGTAGTCTTGCTTATCTATGGAATTTGATGTCGGAAATTGCTAAGAGGTTGGGCAAGCCCTTGTACATACCTTCTCTTGCAAGTCCTTTTTGCAATGGAGTATGTTACTTTGGGACATAATGGATGTTAAGCTAGACATGGTGGAATTGGACATACCAAATGTGGGAAGTCTCAAACTCTAGCTTGTTTGGAGTTGCTTTATAGATACATGCCACAATTGTGGCATGTGTGGGCACTACCATGGAGTGCCCACACAATAATGATGGCAGATAGAAGGCTAGGAAAGCCACTTGGGTTGAGAAGGTCAAAGAAAAGGTTAAGTGTGCCCGACAGAATAGAAGGAGTGCACCAAGGGAAAAGAAGATGAAGGAGAATGGACAATGGTTAGACACCACAAAGGGAAAAATATTGCAAATAAAAAGGCACAAGCAATCCCACCTAGCACTAGTGAGAGATCCTCCCCTATAAAAAACTTTTGGTCCGAGGAGGCCATCCCCAAAGGAAGTAGGAGTAGAGCAAGCTCCTTTGCCAACCTCAATGGGATTTCCTTGGAAAAATTGGACAAAGAACACCTTGGCATTGATGCAAAAATTTAGATGGCAACATTGGCAGGCTACAACTATCCTCAAAACACTAGAAGTGTAAATTGGTTCATCACATGCACCAACACTAAAGGGAAAGATAAAGTGGATGACAAGATCAATCAATGGTTCAAAGAGTAAGAGGTAATGGAAGGAGGGGAACAATGATTCAAAGGCATTGCAATCCCACATAAAGCTAATGATAATAGAGCTAAAAAAAACTCAAGCTGGTAGCATTTAATGTGAAAGGTGTAAATGGGAATGCCAAGAGGCATCCCTTATGGAGATGGATCATGTGAGGTATCTACTACAATGTGCTTGTTCAAGAGCACAAACTACATTATATCAGTGATCACAATTTCCAATAGGAGTACATATGCTTTGTTGGTGGTTGAGGATAACTTGGGGGGGGGGGACATTCGAATGCATGACAATGGTGAAGATGAACAAGCTTCTCGTGATCAAGTATACCACCCCTATTGGAAGATTACTAGTGCTATGTATAGAATGGGGGAAGAAAGACTTGATATGGTGAATGTTTATGGGAAGAATGATACCAAAGGAAGGTGGAAAACATGAAAGGAAATCAACATCGTTTAAAACGAACAGGATGCTTCTATTGTAATTGCACTATTGTATGGAGAATAATCTGAAGCATGGGATCAAGTGGAGAGAGCACACAATATCTTGGACATCAAAGACTTTTTATAGCCATGTGTTGGCATGTATACTTTTTACTCCTAGAGTCACAAGGTGTATTGTTCCCAGTTAGACAGATGGTACTGCTCCCAAAAGAGGCGATTGTGGCTCCTGTCCCACACCTCTTTGCAACTAGATTATAACAATCTACTCTCTGACCATTCCTCAACAATTCTAATCTTGAAATCATTTGAGCCATGTAGGATAGAGGGGATGCATAAGTGGTTAGTCGTATGATAGATATTTCAAGCAAAAAGCATCATTAGGGGAGATTTGGACTCAAGTTATCTTTTAATTTTAGAGAGAGAAAATCTTTCAACTAATAGGTCGAGAGCTACTGTTATGGTAAAATAGAGGCTTTCCAATTTGAACTCTTTTATCTCATATTTAAATATTTTTGAAATAAAGAGGTATTTTTGGAGCATAAATTCATGGAGATACCAAATACAAAAGGTATTGGTACAATTAAAGATCCTAAATAGATATATTTCTTATCAATCTCGCATAACCTTGTAGTCTCCCAGTCATTTTCTTGAAATTCTTGAATAATTCATTCAAACTTCTTCCTTGCATTGTAGTGTTCCTCTATTTTTCTTGAAAATCTCAATTGTTCAATAAAGTACATGCATTCCCTTCATTTTTGCACAAGATTTGCTATTCTCTCTTTTTACTTGCCATCCTCTTCTACTTCATCTTTTATTTCAATGGAAGCTTCACATCCTTGGTACCTTTCATATTCTATTAGAGCAATCACAATATACAACAATTTTGACATTTTCAATAATAGGTAGATTTGTATTATCATCTCTGTTCATTCTTGGATTATGTTGTAGACAAAGAAGAGAAGATGTGGAAATGAATTCATTGATACAAGGGGCAAGGTAAGGATTTCGAGCTCAAAGAACTATGAAAAAAAATCTAAAGTTTGTCTATATTTGCAGATATATATCCATTATACCTTGAAAATTGGTAACCTATCGAAAGCATAGTTTAAAGCTTTGATGCAATTCATGGCTCCATGGTAAGCATTTGTACAAAGAGACCTCAAATAGTTCATTGGGTGAGGAGGGTGTTTTCTTTTATGATAAATTTTACAATGTGCCATCAAGCATGACAGGATATGGATTTCTCAAGCCTCTTTTGCTTCTAGCTCTAGATAGCATAGAGTGGCCAATTCTAGACCCAAAAACATGTGAATATTTTAGGTTAAATATTTATGTAGATATTCAAACATATCTAAAACCAAATGTATTGACTCGACAAAGAGCACAATCTTCATACCATTATATATTTTCGTGGACTTCTTTTATGATGAGGACGTTTGAAAAATATTGTCAATGTTCGTATGAAAATTGGAGCAATGCATGGGCTTCTTAGGTTAAAGTTGTGATACAAAAGAAGTATGTGAGATTATGCCTAAACTTCAATGGAAATCAATTGTATATAAACATTACATCATGAAATTTTATTTTAACTTTCTATTACATGAGATTGCATTATGTGGATATAAAGTTCATAGTAATTGATAAAGACTTATAGAATGACATTAATAATCCTATGATGATGTTAGAAGTTTGATTAGAGGATGAGCTCTTAATGATGCTTAGTTTAGGGACAAAAGTCTCTTTACATCAAGTACAAATGGACCTAGGAAATAAGGACATAAGTATTCATGTTGTTTATTCGTTTAAGTGTAATAGTTACAAGCTAAATAGAATATGGAATCCACAACTGTGTTGCATTGTCTAAGATACACGTTTTAATTTGTGAATAATGCTTATCATGGTGAACCTTATGTGCAAGTGTCCCAAAGGAAAGATAGAAATACTTAATGTAGGGATATTATCACAAAATAAGTTTTTCTCTTATTATAACCTATTTGATAGGAATATACATGTAATAGTTATAACAAGGACAAATGTAATACAAAAATAATTTGAAATTAATTACCAATGATTGCATTTGATTAAAAGGCTACATTTTATATATAAGAGAGCAATTTATGATTTTTATATAAAAATGTGGCATACATACATTCATTGCATTCTCTCTATATTTGAACTCTCAAAACAATTGGTACTATCATTTGCCTTGTCACTTGTCTCAACATCATCCAAAGGTATAGTATTTGGATGGGATTTTGCACTTTTGACTTCATTGTGGGAGGTGGGCAAGGTGATGGAGGTGCATAGGCAAGTGGTATTGATATATTTTAATGTATTGTGTAGTTAATCAGATTTTCAACCATCTTTGCTCTAAATAGAAGAAGGTCATCATTTGTGTAGTTTGCCAAATGATAACCTTGTGTAAAATTGTACAGAATGAGGCTAACTATAAAGTAACTAACACTATGCTAGGTTAGTTTAAGGAAAATGAGACTTACATAATTGGTTTGGATCCTGAGTAGATGCTGTAGGAGCAATTTAGCATTGTAAAAAACCCTCGATTTGCAGTTGTAGCCGTCACCTTGCTTTGACACTTTGCAACTTTGCACATATTCTCCAACATTTCATTGTCTTGGATGATAGTCTCAAAGCCTTTGATAAAATTTTCGACAAATTTTCTTTTGATAAAAGAAAACAATATTAATATCTTTCTCTCTTTCTCCCCCTCTCCCTCTCCCTCTCCCTCTCATAGACTTAAGGAACTTATATCTTCATATTATCATGATACCCATACATTGAATTAGTTAGAAAGCATCCCTTTGTAGTAATATCAAGCACTGTTAGGTCCTAATGAGATCTACAATAATGCAAGGAGAATAACAAAATTACAAAAAAAAAATTCGAGATATTTTAGAAAAAGCATATCAATTAGTTTCTTACCTTTCATGGTATACCATCACAAGGTATTGTAAGAATTGTGTTAGAAAATTAAATAAACAAAAGGTTTCAAGCCATCTTATACTAAGAAAATCATGCAAAATTTTGAAGTATTATGACTTAATAAATATACCTTAGGATGGTGTTTATCACACAATCCTTGAGCTCCTTATGGAGGCTTGCAATCACTAGAATATTGTTCTCATTGAACCGAATGGCACTCAATTCTTGCCTATTGATGTAGCCTTCATAGAGGTAGTATATCAAAGGATGAACCAAGCATATCCAACCCCCGATGATTGCCCTCATGCATGCTAATGTGCCTCTCATGAATGTCATTGATCTTATTAATATTATTAGTCCCCCTAGCCTTTGATCACATGTCTCCCTTTCTCCTTGGGTTGTTACCCTCTAAGCATTTAACGTTGTTTGGTCAAAATGTGAGGGTTCTCTTGTGACATCAGTCACCTTCACCTTCCTACTCCTTAGGGGAGGGATTTTAAAAATTTCCTTTATTTTTCTGTTTGAAATGTCATTCGGACTCAACAATTTATCATATCTGAGTCTCAAAAGCCTAAGGGATGTGAAGTCCCTTGGCATAATCGCAACTCTATGTGCATGAGCTGCAAGAATGTATGCATCTTGGAAGAACTCGATCATAAAGTCTTATGCAACTTCATGCATATAGTCCAGTGCCAATGTATAATGCCATATTAGAGAATTTGGGAATCTCCCAAGTACCACTTTCAAATAAGGGGTAAAGATTTGGCCATGTGGCTAAATCTTAACCCATGCTTCAAAGTGGGACTTGGAAAGAAGATAGCCTATATAGTAATTAGGGTAGACTCCACTTTCAAGTAAGAGGACATGATTTGATCATGTGACCAAATATTACTATATTGGGAATTCCCAAACTATATGAGAATTTCAAAATTCCCTAATATAGTGTTGTATCCCACCAAATTGCTTCTTTTGCATATATTTTTAATAATCCTCGTGAATAGGAGCTTAGGGATGTCACACTCATGGTGGTCCATGATTCTCTTTAATTCCTTGAGGATGGACCTATATTACTAGTATCTCTTTCTTTGAGCTCAGATCCTGCAAAGTAGGCATGCTCTTTCCAAAACTACTGGCAGGCCAATTCCTACTATGCAATATGAGGGTCTTTCAACGATACCATACTAACAGTTTACTTTGTTCTAGCCATTTGTACAAAAAATTAAAAATATAGTATTAGAATTCCAAAATAAAAAAATGATGACAAATTGGAAAAATGGGATGAAAGAAGCCAAACTAGCACAACACCTAGAGCGGGGGGGGGGGGGGGGGGGGGGGGTTTCCTAAAATCACGAGGCCCGCCTCTTGTGTTGTGCGGCTTTGAGCTTTGCCTGCGGAGGGGGGGGGGATCCATCAAGATTTTGGACCCCCCTTCCCTTGAGTTGTACAGTAAATCCCCCCTCCCTCCCCCTTCGCATTATTTCCTCAAGATTTTGGAACCCTCTCCCCTTTTGTGCAATATCCCATCCCTCTCATGAGACCCAAAAAACGTTTTTTTTTGGGGGGGGGGGTCATCAAGATTCTAGAATTCCAAAAGGTGAAAAGGATGAAAAATAGGATGAAAGAGGCCAAAATCACACAACATGGGCATTTGGGGGGAGGGGAGGTCCCCAAAATAACGAGGCTTCCCTCTCGTGTTGTGTGGCTATGGGCTCTGCTCGAGGGAGGGGGGTCATCGAGATTTTGGATCCCCCTTCCCTCATATTGTGTAGTAAAAACATTCACTTAGGAACCAAACAATGTGGGGAGGGGGTCCTTGAAGTTTTGGATCCCCCCTCCCCTTGCATCATGCACTATCCGCCCCTCCCCCTCTTGGGACTCGAGAAACCTGGGGGGGGGGGGGGGGGGGTCATCAAGATTTTGGAACCTCTACCTCACATTGTGTGGTGCATCCTACCCTCCCCTTGGACCCAAACATCGTTGGGGGGAGGGGGGTTCATTGAAATTTTGGATCCCCTCCCCTCGCATTGTTGTGGTAATCCCCATTCCTTCACTAACCCTTCCCCTTGAAAAATGCAAGGGGGGGACGCGGGGGGGCTCATCAAGATTTTGGATCCCTGCCCCTTTGCATTGTGTAGGGCATTGGCACAACACAAGGAGAGGGTGCTCTTTGAGCTCCTAGGGTGTAATCGCATTGTGGAAGCTTCGCCAGGTAGGAAAGATAGCATGCAAGAGCATCGAGAATCTTTAGGATGAGAAAGCTATGAAATTCCAGTAGGCATGCAATGTGTGAAATGAAAATTTTATTTTCAAATTTGAGCTATATAAGGTGATTGCATGTGCTGATGTCGTTGTTGGTGCCACATCATAGAAAACATGGACTCACACATGTGAAAATTAATCAAGGTGCATAGATATGATTATGCATGTACTTGCGACATATACAGTACTAGAGGTTTTAAATGGTCAAGTTAGTAGTAGTAGCAGATCAGCTTGCCAATTTCACGATCTCTTACTCTCACTCTCACTCTTAATGTCTCTGTCTTAGTAGCAGATCTGCTTTCCATTTTCATGATCTCTTACTCTCACTCTCACTCTCTATGTCTTTGACTCTATCTCCCCCCCCCCCCCCCCCCCCCCCCCCCCAAATTTTGCAATCACTCTCTCTCTCATGCTCTTTCCGTCTCTCTTTTCCCCCCCTCGACTTGTCATGCATAACACGCACATGTGCACGCACGCACGTGCGCGTGCACACACACACACACACACACACACACACTCTCTCTCTCTCTCTCTCTCTCTCGTGATTGAAGGTCCTCCTTGCCTAAGGTGCAACCCTCATTCTAATTTATTTTTTGGTTGATTTGCATTGTATCACAATGTGAGGGGGTGTCCTCCATAAATCTAGAGGCTCTTCCCTTGCACTGTGGGGTCACCACGTAGGGACCCTTACAATGCAAGCTTATTTCCTCCAAATTTTTGGAGGGCTCTTGAGGTGACCTGCACAATGAGAGGGGGGAAGGCTCGTGAATTTTGCAACCTCTTCATGTTGTTCAGGCTTGGGGGTGAATCGTACAATGGGGGGGGGGGGGATGTTTAGATTTTTACACCCCCTTTCATGTTGTCCAAGTCCTGTGCATTCTGTAGGGTGATCTGCACAATGCAAAGGGGGGGGGGGTGATATTTTTACACCACCCTCCTTCCCCTTCCCCTTCTCGTGTTGTGCATCCACCTTCAAACCTAATACCCATTTAAGTTTCTTAGGCAGGTAAGGTCATACATAATGCTCTCACATTGTGCGCCCATCTCCCTTGCATTGTGTGGGTCTTGGGGGGTGATCTGCACATGTGGGGGGAGAGGGGGCTCTTGATATTTTTGCATCCCCCTTTTCATTGTGAAGGGTGACTTGCACAACGTGGGGAGTGGGTTCTCAAGATTTTTGCAACCTTCACATTGTATGGGTCTTGGGGGTGACCCCTGCCCAATGCGAGGGGGCCCTCAAGATTTTTGCATCCCTGCTCGTGTTGTCAACCTCCCCTCTCCCCCTTCCCTCACATGTACATACCGTATATGCAGTACCCGAGGTTATAAATGACCGAGTTAGTAGTAGTAGATCTGCTTGCCATTTTCACAATCTCTCTCTTTCTCTGTGTCCTTGTCTCTCTCTCTCTCTCGCTCTTTCTATCTCTCTGTTTTCCCTCTGGCTCATCATGTGTACCCACACACACACACACACACACACACTCTCTCTCTCTCTCTCTCTCTCTCTCTCTCTCTCTCTCTCTCTCATGATCAAATATTCTCCTCTCTTAAGGTGTTCAATCCTCATTCTAAGTTTTTTTTTTTGTCAATTTTCAATGTAGCACACTATTAGGGGGTGCTTTTCACAAATTTGGAGGCCATTTCCTTTCAATGTGGGGCCATGCGCAAGGACCCTTACAATGCGAGCTTATTCCCTTCAAATTTTTAGAGGGCTTTTGAGGTGACCTGTACAATGTGAGAGGGGAAGGTTCATGATTTTTGCACCCCCCTTTGCATTATTCAGGCTCAAGGGTGAATCACACAATGTGTGGGGGGGGGGGGGGTGGGGGTGATATTTTCAGACCACCCTCCTTCCATTGTCCCCCTCTCACATTGTGTGTGCACCTTCAGACCCAATATCCATCTGAGTTTCTTATGTGGGTCACCCACTGAACCTAATGCTTTCATGTTGTGTGTACCATCTCTCCTCACACTGTGTGGGTCTAGGGGGTGAGTCACACAATGTGGGGTGAGGGAGAGCTCTAAATATTTTTTCACCCCCCTTCACATTGTGCGGGCCTTGAAGGGTGACCCACACAACGTGTGGAGGGGGGGGGGGTCATGAGATTTTTGCATCCTTCGCATTGTATGGGTCTTGGGGGTCACCCGCTCAATACTAGAGGGAGGGGGACTCAAGATTTTTGCATCCCCTCTTTTGTTGTCACCCACCCCCCACATTCTATAGGTCCACCTTCAAACCTAATGCCCATTGGAGTTTCTTATATAGTTATGTGCCTATACAGATGGATGTTATTGAGTTGCAGCATGTGGACGAGGTTTAAGGGCTTGTGAGAAGTGAAAACACTCCTAATGCTCCTCCACAATATCCTAGGAGGAGTGAAGGCACCCCTAGTGACATACTTTTAGATTTTCTTTCTTGACTAGGACAAGAACTTCTACTACATAGGCATCCCATGTGTTTTCCATTATTGTCTTTGTGGAGGAATGGATCAGGGCCTCAGGAGTGTACTTGGAGGAGCAAGGGTCCACTTTTGTGGAATAGACATCTACTAGGGAGGTTCATATTAAGGGCCTTTGGTATGTTTATATGAACGATGTCTTTCTCGAAAAGTCCCTAAGGAGAACGTTCAATAGGGTAGTATTGAGGGTCCTAGAGGGCATAAAGAAGGCGAATCTATAGTGTTCTTCACATAATCAGAAGTGTTGTGTTGTGGGATACTTTCATGAGTTTGTTTGATTTTTGCACATGTTGCTAGGGAATGAAGGGAAAAGCCTATCCACCAAGACCCAGAAGATACACAATAGCATGTTGAAGCGGAAATTGATGAGGTGCAAGAGGTTTCCTAACTAGTAGATGTGGCAAGTGAGTGGGAGCAAAGTGATCAACAAGATGTTGAAGATTTGAGAAGGGAGAACATAGATGTGCATTCAATTAATGAGCAAGCTGATTAAGTTCCTATAGCTCTACCCCCCACCTTCCCTATTGGCAAAAGGCAGTATGTTCTCCTACTGTTTAATATCCAGGCCCTTTCTAACATCAGGGAGGACTACTACCCACTAGCCATCATTGCATAGAATCTTGAAACACATTGTAACTTTATTGCTCCATATTGGGATAAGTATTTTCTTATGGATTTAAATATCAAGGATACAAAATACTATTGCACAATAGAGACTTTGACCATGATCTACAAGAATGCGCTTCGATACAAGTCAACCCTTCTTTCAGAGGAAGAGTTCAAAGCAATAGAAGAAAATTCAAATGTATCTCACTTGGGCATATCAAACAAGGAGCTTACTCCCAAATACATGCAGATTGGCCAATCAAGCATACATATATGGAGTGAAGAGTTGTAGTTTTAGATGAAAATCAAAAGGTTTGTTTCATAAGCTATGTCCATTTGGATACTATATGGATTTCTATAAGAATTTTACTAAATTTTACTAGGTATGCTTGGTATTTTTTAGCTTTTTGTATACGAGAATGGGTTTGTTGGTCATGTGATTGACAAACGGAAGGGACGTTTAGGCAAGGATTTTGTCTTGGGCCATTATATCAAAGGCCTCACCTTTCTAAAGTTTGTTGTTTTCCATCACGAGTTTTCAAGGGGAAATGCAAAGTTCCCTTACATTGAAGACCCTATCAAGATATCTTGGAGGATATCCTATCAGATGGAACACATAGAATATAATGTTTTTAGAGACATAGGAAGCTCTATAGATTTTTGGCCAAGGCTTTGATTCCCACATACGACGTAGTAAATACCACTTAGTGCATACAACATTTGGCTTGATGAATGGTATCAAGGATTCAAATGTGCTTGTAGAATATGAAAAATGATGCCTATTTAGAAGTGGATACCACTTAGTGTATACAACATTTGGCTTGATGAATGGTATCAAGGATTCAAATGTGCTTGTAGAATATGAAAAATGATGCCAAGCTTTAAAAGAACTAGAGCAACAATTACATGATGAAGTTGGGCAATCTTCAAAGAGGCCACAAGTAGAGGAGTGAAATTGAGAATTGTACAATCACTTTACTAAGAAACAATGGTTTTCAAAAAAATGAGATGCCTTCTATTGCGTAAAAGATCATTGCAATTGATAAGTGTTCATTTGTGTCAATATTTCTCCACAATGCCTCAAGTCTTTATTCCATTGTGTATGGGCTTATATTATGTTTCATTGATGGATTAGAATTCTCCCATGATTCCTTTCTTCTTTGTCTCTCCAAATGTTGCATTGTTTTGTGATTTAAGATGTTTTTAGTGCTTTTTTTATTTTCCCTCAATAGATAAGATTTTTATAGGTCCATTAGTGTAATTCTTCCCAATTGTTAGCCTTTTCTACTCCTCCACCATGTTTTATATACTTGAAATAGCTGATACAAGCTTGATAAGGGGTTCCCTCCATATGTTGAGTTGACCACACTAGTAGACTACTATATTCCTTGGTAAACCAAGGGGTGTGATTATATAATGTCTTGTTAAGGAATAAAAAAGGATGCTCAAATAGTGTTACACTTCCAATTAAGTGATTATAATTTAATAAAAATTATAAAGACAGCATACCATATAATGGGTAATATGTTGATCTATCCATGCACTAACTATTGATGTTTTATACTTCTCCCCATTGTTGTTTCAAAGGCATGATAGTCATGTGCGTTCCGTACCCACATGTCACAAAACTTAACGATTATATCTAAAGACTTCCAAACGTTTGCCTTATGTAATCATACACCACTACTATTAGCACAATCAAGAACCACATTATGGATGCACTTCCACCTATTGAATTGAATTCTATGAGTGAACTGTGTTATTTGACAAGGATTATTTGAGGATGGTGCAAATAAAAATATTCTTTATTTCATGTCTTCAATGGAAATTTTATTTGGCATGTGTCTACCATCTTTTAATATTTTCTCATCCTTTTTAATCTTCATGTTTTCACCATGCAAACCAATGTCTTACAATGCCTTCTCAAGTACTACAACTACCTTGACATGCGAAGATCAAGGTCACATTGTTCAAGCAAGACATACATACAAGAAAACTAATTTCTCAAGGATTCTGCTCAGAGCATGCAAAGAGATATAACAAGCAACTTACTTGCTTCATTGTGTGTATTTTTTTTCTTAATGCCACTGCTTTGTAATTTCATATCTTGAATATTTTGAAGTTTTGTGCATTGTTTGCAAATCCCCACCAATATCATTTCTTTAAGTCTCAATTGATCTATTTGTTTCTTCGACTCTAAACTAGTCTCTTTGTTTTGCTATGGTTTGTACTTACATTGCTCTAATATTAGCCTCATGGAAGCATTTTCCTTCTCTAATAGATCTCTTTTTTACTTATGCACACTGCTAATGGTATCCAAATGTTGTGTATCCTAAGAGGCCATTACAACCATCGCCAACAATGCTTACTAAAGTTGCAATATCCTTGAACGAAGGTGTAGAATTAATCAAAGGATCTTTTGGATACAATTTTCCATAAGTCCATAGTTCTATATTCCTCTTTCCTTGTGACCTACATAGTTTTTCAGATGTAGAAGACATTAGATAGGGTTTGTTTTTCTTAAATAGCGGTTCATACTCACACTGAAGCTCAACATGGAGGTGATATACCTCTCTCCTATACGTATTTGATGATTATTTGGGCATCGTCTTCTCCATTTGTGATGTCGATTTTACCCTAGCTATCTCCATTTTTTATGTTGATTTGGCACCAACCATCCCTCCTATTGATTCCACCTCAGCCATCTCCGTTTGTGATGTTGATGTAACCCCATCCATCTTGTTGATTCCACATTAGCCATCTCCATTTGTGATGTGTTGGCCCACAACCATCCTTGTTTGTGTTGTTTGTGAAGTTGCTTTTCAAAAAATAAGAGAGTACACATGGAATATTTCGAAACATATTGTGATGGGCACAATCAAGGCTTCATGTAGTCTTTTGCTCATATTTTGTTTAAAAAAACTATGCAATTAATTCCAATCAATCTAGATGTGAGTTGTCAAATTTTGAGCATCAGACAATTAATTCCAAGTAGTAACCTCTAAACTCTTAAGTAGGACTAATAAATAACTTAATGACTGTTGGCTAATTTTTATATTTTAAAAAAGATGGGAAAATTTTAAAATGTTAAATTTTTGTTATTTTTAATTTTTTTGAATTACCTCTCTCTATGTTGAGGTGGAACTTCTTACAAGGTCCAAACTTGAGTCCAAATCTCTCGTAATGTTAGCTGCATGATTGAGGGAGCAATCAACTAGCTCAAAGAGCAGCTAGAAGTTGGAAATGCCAAAGCATGGGATGAATTTCTTGCAACCTTACTACAAAGCATAAAGCTCCCAAGGATCTCGCTATGCAACAAAGAGAGGGAGGAGTTAAATTAGGCTAACAAGATTGTTTAACACATAGTAGAGGTGGCAAAGGCATGAAGATTAACTGATATTGACTTGAAGCTATGGCAACTAACAAAGCTAATAAAAAACAAAATGCATAGAGCAAAGTGGAAAAGCTCATTACCCTTTTCAATAGGAGACTGATAGGGGATCTAAATTTCTCATCCAAGGGATTTATCAAAAGTAGCTTCGGAAAGCGGGCAAAAGAAATCCTAATTACATTGCAAAGAGAGGGTCAATCGTGGATATTTGAATCCAAGCTCATTGTAGAAGAATGTAGAAGTCATTTTGCAGCCCTCTATAGTTGTAGGGAGCAATATGATAAATCCACATTGGAGATCATGCTAGCAGAGGTTCATCCTGCAATGAGCTATGGGGAGAACCATCAAGTAATGCATGCCTTCACTGAAGGCGAGCTATTGGAAGTGTTGAAAGGTTGGGTAAATATAAATCCTTGGGGTTTGATGGGATCATGGTGGAGTTCATGCTGCATATATGGCCGCACATAGGAAGCCCATTGTCTGTGCTTATATACAAAATCTGGGAGGAGCATGAGCTTCCTAGTTCATGGACTAGAAGCATCATCTCTATGGTACAGAAGCAAAGGCAATGATGATAATCTATCGCACTAATGAACAAATTCCTTGATGGGGGTCGGTATGGATCTATAAAAGGGCATTCCCTCCTAGACAACATCCTAAATGCCATGACTTCCATAGATCCTAAATGTCATGATTTATAAAAGGGTATTCCCTCCTAGACAACATCCTAAATGTCATGATTGCCATAGATCAAGCAATTGTAATAGGGCAAGAAGTTGTGCTTTTGCAAGTGGATATTGAGAAGGCCTTTGACAAAGTGAGTTGGAGCTACGTTAGTCCAAGTTGGGATTTCATGAGAAGATAGCCAATATCCCAAGTTTCCTTTTAGGGAACTCTTAGGCCTATATATTTGCATATGGTGCACTTCTTGATCCCATCTCAATTCATAGAGGTGTATGACAAGGTTGCCTGCTAAGTTTTCCCTAGCTAGACACCACTATTTTTCTTCATGAAAAAGATTTATGAGAATGGCTTGGTAGAAGGGATTAAGTACAAGAGGAAACAAGTGTTGGGGCATGGATTCAATGACAACCTCATGATGGCATTAAAGGCTAGCAAGGAGAACCTTGGGAAAGGAATGCAAGTGTTAGAAATATTTGTCAGAGCCTCTAAGCTCAAGGTCAATTTTGGAAAATCCAAAACCATTAGTGTTATTGAGTAACCACTCTACAATCCAGGTTGGAATGAGCAAGTGGCTAATAGAGGCAATGTGGTAATATGGGTTTTCCTATAGGCACACAGACATTGGAGATTAGTCTAGAATCAAATCGGTTCTTAATAAGCTCAAATGGGAAAATTAGTAGCTAGAGGACAATTGCATGGTCAATGCATGTGAAGTTTAAAATCCTTAAGGCATTGATCTACCCTCGAGTAGGTTCTATTTACCTCTAATTTGTTGGAACAAGACCTATACAAAAATCCTTGACTCAAAAATCAAAGTGTTGCTCTGGGGGAGAAATAAAGTAAGGAAAGATATGCTACCTTGATTAGTCTTGACAAGATCAAAGTGGAAAGGAAGCATGGAGGACTAGGCCTTGTGGATTTGGAAGTGGAAGCATGTGCCATGACATCAAAGCTCTTAAGAAAATGTTGGGAAAGAAATGTTCCATGGGTTGAGAAGTTTGAAGAATATTTTAGAATAAAAAATAATGTGTTATGCAGAGTTTGGAAATTTATACATCTAAGTTACTTTCTTCAAAGGTAATATATGGTCAAGGCCAAAGGTCTTCTAGCAAAATTACGTGTCATGAAAAAGAATTGGGAGAAGAACATTTATTGGTTGTGGGAAATTAAGTGCCTCTAGGCTATTGGATTGTTATGGTTGTAGGACAAATCATGAAGTGAAATGGTTACAGGTAGGTACAAGTCTCATAAGCTAGCAATTTAGCTTAGGTAGTCTTAAGATAAGAATTTATCCCTTGGAGGAAAAGAAGACTTTCTTCAAAATAGGACATTTTCTTGCCACTTTGTTTTGTGGGCAAAAGGACTGTCTAACTTCAAGGTAACTGTCTAACTTCACATGTAACAAGAAGGCTACTAATCAAGAGCAATATGAGCTTTTAAAACATTAGGGATGACTAGGAGATTGAAATTGCTAACATTGAAATGGATCTCATGTTCAAGGTGCTATGGGTGCTCAAAATCCCATTGAAAGATCGGCTACATGTATTTTGGGATGGATGATTTTGCTTGCACGTTTCACAAGAAGTGTTGGAAAGGATGGACATTGTTGATGCAAACAACATGGAAAAAATGCATTTTTGGAGGTAGAGTCAGACTTGTGTAGTGGAAGCTTTTGCCTTCAATGTAATCAGATTCTAGTGCTTTAGGATTTATGGCAAGTAGGTCGACTTTAGGGGGAGACACTTTCAAGTGTCATGGGGGGGGGGGGGGGGGGGTATCCATCCTAGGATCTATGGCAAGCTAGGAATAGATGCACTTTAGGATCTATCGCAAGCCACAAATAGGTGCACTTTTGGGGGAGACACTCTACAATCACAGAGCTTGGCGGTATCTTAGTATGCTTAGTTTAAGTGGGAAAATTAGTCAAAAAGGGGCCTTAGTAAGCTAAGACACTACTTAAACAATGACTTTGTATTCATGACCATATTTCTTTCATATATTAGATATACTATCTTTTCACATCTAACAACAAAACTAAGGTTGGACACCATATTGTGGTAGGTTTACTTCTTACAATTGTAGGTTATCCTACATGCAAGCATGAGGTATGCAAGTTTCCAAATGGTATTTGACTTGGAGCAACGAGTCACATCTATGAAATGCATGTGTTTTGGAACAAACCTTTGCCAAAAAGTAAAAGTTTTTGAAAAGGAACATCTTTCCCTATTCATTTGGGTGATTGCTAACTACTACAAAGTCACCACATGAAGGCTTTAAGTGGAAAAGATCGTCTTTGTGTTTTTGGTATCGAAAAATCCCATGTGAAAGTCCTCCTATCTTGAATATCATCTTTGAGGATTTGTTTTGCCTTTTCAAATATTAGCATCACCTTCCTTGACTTCGATCTTTACAAAGTCTATTGTACTTCCCAATTTCTTCTTTAATTGTTTATCATTTCACCACATTACTCCCAAAAGGTTTTTGAATTGGGATAATTTCCTTTTGAATCTTTAACATAACGTGATTACACTTATAAGAAAACTACCTAATTATTCCTTGAATTTATCCAAATTCTTAACAACATGCCTCTAAGTTTCAATATTTCCAATGTACCCTTTAACTACCAAAATAAATTTATAGACTGCTCTTAAATCTCTAACATAGCATCGATATCTTTCTCATGTCTTTGAAATTCTCAATGTGCCTTTCAATTACACATAAAAACTCCCCAAGCATCCTTGAATTTTCGACCAATTCCCAAAGTGTCAAAGGGTTATGTAAGTTGGCATAATCTCTCCAAGATTCCTCCCATTATGAACTAAAATCAAAACTCTCCAATCGTATCACAAAACTTGTATGGAGCAAATGAATTATGGCATGGTTAAGTTATAAAGTCATATGTGATAATAAGATATTTCAATGGCCAATATTGTGGGCATAGGCAAGTAATTAAAAACATGCTTCTTGAGCTAGTTAAAGTGTCTTTACAAATTGATCCTTGATTTTTAGTGCATGTGGAAGGCTAGGGATTTTGGGATCTTTGACAACATGTCTTAGTTGGTGTAGGTGTAAGGACATTCAAATAATAACTAGACTTTTTTATGCTAATCAATCTCACTTTAAAAGTGTGTAATTGAATGCTCGAGTGGTAGACTTTATAGGCCTACTGTGATACTTGTAATCAATTCTAAGTCTTGTTGGTTAACATTGAAGAGTTGTAAATTTTTATTCATGGAGAAGCATTCATTTACGTGCTGACTCTATAATCGTCTAATACTTACAATTGCAAAAATCTTATTGTGAATTGAAAGTGTGCCATGATGTATGATCTCTTTTATTTTATAAAAAGTTTAAGGGTAATTGTTGAAAATTTGAGGGGATTTCGAGAATTTCTTTGAGTGTTTAAGTGCATGTTGAGAGCCTTGAAAATATGAGGGGTATTTTGGAAAGTTCACCAGATTTGAATTTAATTGGAAGGAGTCTATTTCAATTTTGAAAATAAATCTTGGTTGGATTATTTCAATTGTATTGCCTTGAGACATTTTGAAATTTGTTAAATTTGTGAAATCTCTTTGAGTAATATACATAATATAGACATTTTGAAATATGAGAGGTATATTGGGAGTTTGTTGAAAATTTAAGGATGTTTTTGAAGTTTCTTTAGGTACATTAAGTGTATGCTAGGATTTTTGACAATATGAGGGGGTTTGAGGATTTAGCTAGATTCTAAGGGTATTTTCCCTTGCTATTAAAATATTTTACTAAGAAAGTTCTCTCAAATGATACCAAATGTTGGGGTTTAGAGGCATGCTTTTCTATGATAATCTTCTTGCTTAGTTTATGGGACAAAAAATGAGGATAAGGGTTTGTAGAGAGCATAAAACAAATTGTAAAGCTTTGTAATTTAGAAAGAAGTGACTAGGAGACTATACGTTCACACTCTAGGATACTTAGATACTTTATGGAGATTAACCATCTTAGGCAAGATAGAATAGGTTTGATAAAGGGCTTCCAAATACTTCAAGCCTATGTTCATGTCACTTGCAAATCTAATAATTGTGCTAATGGAATCTAGGTTCTTGGTCAAACTAGTATTATGCTCTTCTATTTTGGGAGGGGGAAATATTATTCCAAAGGGTCTCAAGGGAGAAATCTTTATTCAGTTGAATGAAAGAAGGATCCACATTATCTCTAAATTGCATCCAATAAAGAAGGGAGGTAAGACCATTGTGTTAAATTTCCACTTAGTTTTGAGGCTAGATGTGTTTTCCACCACTTCTTGTTAGCCTTCCTTGTTAGGTCACATGATTTTACAATGGGATGATGGCATAGTTGTTCAAAAACTACTTTAGGTTTTCTTAAAAAAGAGGCAGACTTTCAAGGATATTCATTTTTTCTATATTTTTGTAAACGCCCCGAACAACGTAGTATGCTTAACAATTATGATATTCGCTTGTTTGGAGATTTAATATAAAAGAGAATGAACACTTAAAGCTGAAAATGAAAATTACTCACAAAATTAAAGCCATGAAAATGTAAAAGTAATGGAGACAAGATTGAGGGTTGAAGATGGGCAACCCCCCCCCGAAGGAATGTATTTCTGCTCAACCCAAGTCCTTTAGGGAAGAGCTTAGTTACAATCAACCTGAGAGTGAGAAGAAGTAATTCTCACTCTCACAAGATCATGCAAAGATGTACAAACACACACGCATTATCTATTATACAATGATAAGAACTGATTTCTTTAGAGTATGAGAGAAGAAAAAGGGGAAATCAGCCTTCTCCATCGTTGAACAGTAGTACATGGATAGGGCTTGCTTCTTGTTGCTAAAATGGAAGAAAGAGCTTGAAAAGGAGGTGCTGTAATGAATTTACAGGCTTGCTGTCCTGTAAAACAACAGTGTTGATAGAAGAGGGAATATGGAGGAATTTGATAATGGAGAAGTGGGGGATGATGATGGGGATGGATGGGGCCAGTTTCTGGCTATCTATGGGTGCTGTACATGAGTTTACAACAAAGAAAAATGATGCTGAATGAAGAAAAACGAGCTCTTATTTATAGGAGAGGGAAGAGCTAGTACAAAAGGGGAAAGTGGAGTAGCACAAGACAAGTGTCCAGCCACATGTCATGAGATGTGACAAGTGGTGGGACACTTGAAAACTTGTGTGACAAGTGTCTTGACACTTGTCTCTTCTCTATGGCCTTCCTTTTTGGGTTGAATACTGTCAAGAATAGAAACAACCAAATTTAGTAAGCACAGTTAGAGTACAGAACTTACTATTTTTAGAATGACATCTCTATTTTTTAGGACTAGCATTTTTAGGCTAATTCGAGGCTCCTAAAATTTAGGAACCTCCTAAAATTTAGGGATCTCCTAGAATTTAGGGACCCCCCCCAATATGGGTGTCATATGAAAGATTTTTTCGTGTACATCGCAAAAATGGTATCCGAATCTTCATGTGACTTTCCTATGCAAAGAAATGTGCATTTCAAGCTTTCAGCCCACACATGCACATTATACAAGCATTTCATGATCATGCCATCTTGTTGATTGTAATTGTCTGTTCTGGTGGATCTAGCCCACACTTCAAGGCATCAATCTTTTCTGTGTGCGAGTCTAACCCTGATATGCGTGAGTTCTGGTCACAGGCGCCCAATCGGGCCATATAGGTGGAAGTGTGAACTATCTTTTCTCTAACCCACCGCGTGGGTCCACCATAACCTATGACCACTCATCAGTGGCCAGCTCCAATGCACTTTTCTTTATATCTAATTAGTGTAAAGGAAATAAATTTAATAAATCATTATATATACAAATTAATGAAAAAGGATACAAATTCTGTTTCTATAGAGTTGTGACAGCCCTCTGGCTTTTATTTAGCTGTCCTCAGCTGAAAAGCTTCTTGATATTGCTGTAGAATATTTAGGTAATCCTTCATGAATTTTTCATCTACCCACTGTGCATCTGTTGTGGGTAGATTCTTGAATTTTAGTAAGAATTTTCGTGTCACAAGGCCACTTCTCGTGGTTCGATCCTTGAGAAACAAAATCTTTTAGGTTCCAAGAGTTGCTCTGTTTCTTCAACTTCTGGGGGATCTTCAGTAATGGGTTCCTTTGGTTCTGGTCCTATGTAAGGTTTTAGCAAACTTACATGAAAAGCATTGTGTATTTTCCAATGAGCAGGAAGCTCAAGTCGATAAGAAACTTCATTTATTTTCTCAATCACTTTGAAGGGTCCAAAGTATCTACTGGATAGCTTTGGAAAAGATGAATTTTGACCAGAACCTTGTTTGAGCCTGCTTTTATCAAACTTTAGCAAGACATATTGACCTTTTTCAAAAGCCAAAGGTCTTCTTCGTTTATCTGCTTGCTTCTTTTGTCGCTCTTGGGTAACTTTGATAGTGGCTCGAACTTGATCCATTGTTGTTTTTAAATCTGAAGCAAACTCATCAGCAGCAAAAATCTTATCTTTAGTGCGAATAATTGGAGGAGGAATCACTTTACCCTGTACTATTTTATTTGGAGCTTTCCCTGTGGATGAGTGCACTGTATTGTTGTAAGCAAACTCCAATAATGGAAGATATTTCTCCCATTGTGACTTATGTTCACTAACATAAGCTTTCAACATATCCAAAAGAGTGAGATTCATCACCTCTGTTTGGCCGTCAGTTTGAGGATGAAAAGCTGAGGAGAACTTTAAAGTGGTTCCCAAATTCTCAAATAAAGCACGCCAAAAGTTACTTGTGAATTTGGAGTCTCTATCTGAAATGATCTCAGAAGGCATACCATGTAATCTGAAGATATGTTGAATGAAAAGTCTTGCAGCTTGTGCGGATTTCAATGTTTTATGACATGGAATAAAATGTGATTGTTTGTTGAATCTATCAATTATGACCCAAATCATATCATGACCTTGAGATGTTCTTGGAATACCTGAGATGAAATCCATTGTGATAGATTCCCATGGATCTTTGGGCATTGGAAGAGGTTGCAACAATCCTGGAATCTTCTGTCTATTATATTTGGATTTTTGGCATACCAGACAAGCCTCAACGAAGTTATGTGTATCTCTTCGTAATGTTGGCCAATAAAAGTAGCGCTCAATTGCACTTAGAGTGGCTGCCCTCCCTCTATGCCCTACATAAGGGGGTTCATGACTTTCTTTAAGCAACTTTTGTCGAACAGGAAGAGTGACACAAAGGTGATTGTTCATGAGAAGGTAACCGTCTTTGATGGAATAATCTGGATGAGAACCTCCTTGCTATAAATTTGACCAAATTGCTGCAAAATCAGTATCTTCATCATAAGTATTCTTCATCGTGTATGGGCTAAGTCGGTTAAATGTAAAGCTGCAAACTTAATCTTTTCTTTTTCTTTATACTTGTCACGACCATACAAATTTTTAAATTGACGAATAAACTTCAGAAGAAGATCAGGATTTCAAGAACCATCATACATACTGAACTTGATCTTCTTTTCAAGTTGAGATAGTGACTTAGTCTTCTTCTTCTTCTTATGCCTTCGTCCATGCCCGGATCTTGAGGTTGAAGATGATGAAGTGCTTGATGGAGATGAAGATGGAGACGAGGGTGAAGAATGTCGACGCCTTTGACGATGATGAGGTGTTCCACGAAAAGGGTGTGACTCTTCGTTATTAGAAGAGGGTCCATCAGAGTAGGCGCCAGATGACTTTGAAGAAGAGGATGAGCTTCGACGCGATCTCTTTCTTTGTCTTGAAGTAGAATGGGACTGCCTCTTAGAAGTAGTTGGACTTCTTGATCGGCTCCTTTCATTGGTATGGCTTTGTCTCCTTGAAGCAGACGCGCTTCTTTCCTTGAATTCTTTGGGATTCTCAACTTTTTCTAGTTTGAGAAGTTGGTCACGAATTTGCTGATTCTCCTCTCTAAGACTTTGAATGGCTTGAAGGATAGCACTCGACTGATCCATTGAGACTCTTAAGAAAAAAAAAAAGCTCAAGTACTCAATGCAAGGGCTGAAAACAAACAACTTATAATTGTAAGCACTACCAGTGTTGGGGTGAGGACCGAGCCAAAGCTCTGATACCACTGTAAACGCCCCGAACAACGTAGTATGCTTAACAATTATGATATTCGCTTGTTTGGAGATTTAATATAAAAGAGAATGAACACTTAAAGCTGAAAATGAAAATTACTCACAAAATTACAGCCATGAAAATGTAAAAGTAATGGAGACAAGATTGAGGGTTGAAGATGGGCAACCTCCCCTGAAGGAATGTATTTCTGCTCAACCCAAGTCCCTTAGGGAAGAGCTCAGTTACAATCAACCTGAGAGTGAGAAGAAGTAATTCTCACTCTCACAAGATCATGCAAAGATGTACAAACACACACACATTATCTATTATGCAATGATAAGAACTGATTTCTTTAGAGTATGAGAGAAGAAAAAGGGGAAATCAGCCTTCTCCATCGTTGAACAGTAGTACATGGATAGGGCTTGCTTCTTGTTGCTAAAATGGAAGAAAGAGCTTGAAAAGGAGGTGCTGTAATGAATTTACAGGCTTGATGTCCTGTAAAACAGCAGTGATAGAAGAGGGAATATGGAGGAATTTGATAATGGAGAAGTGGGGGATGATGATGGGGATGGATGGGGCCAGTTTCTGGCTATCTGTGGGTGCTGTACATGAGTTTACAGCAAAGAAAAATGATGTTGAATGAAGAAAAACGAGCTCTTATTTATAGGAGAGGGAAGAGCTAGTACAAAAGGAGAAAGTGGAATAGCACAAGACAAGTGTCCAGCCACATGTCATGAGATGTGACAAGTGGTGGGACACTTGGAAACTTGTGTGACAAGTGTCTTGACACTTGTCTCTTCTCTATGGCCTTCCTTTTTGGGTTGAATACTGTCAAGAATAGAAACAACTAAATTTAGTAAGCACAGTTAGAGTACAGAACTTATTATTTTTAGAATGACATCCCTATTTTTTAGGGCTAGCATTTTTAGGCTAATTCGAGGCTCCTAAAATTTAGGGATCTCCTAGAATTTAGGGACCCCCCCAATATGGGTGTCATATGAAAGCTTTTTCCGTGTACATCACAAAAATGGTATCCGAATCTTCATGTGACTTTCCTATGCAAAGAAATGTGCATTTCAAGCTTTCAGCCCACACATGCACATTATACAAGCATTTCATGATCATGCCATCTTATTGATTGTAACTGTCTGTTCTGGTGGATCTAGCCCACACTTCAAGGCATCAATCTTTTCTGTGTGCGAGTCTAACCCTGATATGCGTGAGTTCTGGTCACAGGCGCCCAATCGGGCCATATAGGTGGAAGTGTGAACTATCTTTTCTCTAACCCACCTCGTGGGTCCACCATAACCTATGACTACTCATCAGTGGCCAGCTCCAATGCACTTTTCTTTATATCTAATTAGTGCAAAGGAAATAAATTTAATAAATCATTATATAGACAAATTAATGAAAAAGGATACAAATTTTGTTTCTATAGAGTTGTGACAATTTTTCTATATTATTCCTTGCTTGTGAGAATCAAAGTAGTTGTTGGTTATGGGTAGTTGTTGATATCTCAAATGTCTTACTAATTGTAGCTCTCATTTCAAAGAATTTCCAACACTTTGGGAAGTTTGAGTCTAGATGTGTTTTCCACCACTTCTTGTTAGCCTTCCTTGTTAGGTCACATGATTTTACAATGGGATGATGGCATAATTATTCAAAAACTACTTTAGGTTTTCTTAAAAAAGAGGCAGACTTTCAAGGATATTCATTTTTTCTATATTTTTCTAAATTATCCCTTGCTTGTGAGAATCAAAGTAGTTGTTGGTTATGGGCAATTGTTGATATCTCAAATGTCTTACTAATTGTAGCTCTCATTTCAAAGAGTTTCCAACACTTTGGGAAGTTTGAGTGAGAAACCATGGGAGCAAGAATTCTTAGGCTGGTTATACACATGGTGAAAGCTACCCCTCAGTATATTAAAGAACTAATTAAAATCTTGTTTTTTGTTGGGGGTTAAAGGCGGCATGTGCCTAGCTACCTACATTTAGTTGCACTTACTACCTGCACACAAAATACATTGTAGATGTGGCAGCTAGTCATCATTGTTAGTTTATTCTTTATTCTCTCTATGACAATAGAATAAGGAAAGGTAGGTCACACATTGTGACTATTGGAGTTCCTACACACTATCTCGCTCTCGCTTGCTTGAACTTCCATAGATCTTACTTCTCTCTTTCTTCCACTTATGCTTCCATTCTTACTTCACCTTTTAAATAGTATTAGAGCATGCATTTGAGGAGCCTCATTGACATTCACTTCAACTCAGGAAGAGAGCTTCATTCATAGCTTCCATGGTAGCCACTCAATGAGGTGTCTCATTGCTTCTCTGATTAGCTCCACACTTTCAATAGTGATTAAGGCCTTCTCCGACCTTCCCTAACATTCCTTGTCAATATCTCCTTTGAGGAAAGCTCTCGGCTAACTGAGACCACCCTTCCGTAGGATAGATCCATTGGTCACATCCACCACGCTTCCCTTGGGGGGTTGTTTTAGTTATCTAACTACCTACCACATTATGTTTGACACATAAAAGCAGCTTTCTTAATTAACCTGTTAATCACAGGTTCCTTTACATAATTCAGGGTACTAACACGAAAACAAGATAAAACAAGATCAAACACTTCCTTAACTTATCTTCAGATTAATGTGTGTCTCCTGCCCATATAGGAGAATTAAGTGTTTCTTTCTGCCTCTGCAGAAAAATCCTTCCGTCTTCCGGCAATAAAACCCGAAGGTTTATCCTACCAAGATTCCGCCTTGTAACTAGTATCAAGGCCTCGAGATCCCATCCCAAGTCACGTAGAACACGTGTAGGGCCCGGAGGCATTGGTATTTACGGCCAGAGCCCCCACTGGCACCGAAGCGTCCTCCTACACCAAGTAATTTCCACGAAGAGACCTCTCGCGACGGGTTCGGTCCACATTCCCAGGGTGGATTCACAACCCCCTTGGTTAGGGTTTGGCAGTTCGTGGGGGGTAGCTAGCGCCATCCTTCCTTAATTATCCCTTTAGGAAATCAACCACAGTTGAAGCATCCATATTAAAAACCATTACTAGGAAAAACATCCCTTGTTGTTTCCATGGCAATCAATATTCTCAGACCCGGCCATGCAATCATCAATCACACCCCACTTGGGTTAACATCCAAAGCCACATTAACAAACAGTTGAATGCACAACCTCTTGCTTCAAGGCACCACAATCCCATTGCATGCACAATCAGAATTTAACTTGGATGTATCAAAACACTTGCTCAAGGGTTTTACAACCTTTTCAAACAACCAAGCATAACTTGGGTCAACAATCCATTTAGGGTTAGGTCACCAGCTTCAATTAAGCTAGGAGCGTATCCATTTGCGATAGTCCACAGCATGATCAATAAAACAATTCGTAGGCAATTATACTTATTCCTAATGCACCGGATCTCATGAAGGTCTAGGTTTCTATCCATTAGTACAATTGCATCCTATGAGTGGAAACTATCATTTCATGTGTTCCTTTTAGTCATAATCGCGAAGCATGAATTCTAAATGACTATTCATGCATTGAATTGGTTTAAAAGCTATTATTTTATGTGAAATAATGCGAAAACCTTATCAATTTATGTGTGTAAAAGCTACCATTTCATGCATATAAACTTATGCGAACTCCATTCTCTACCATTTCACGCATGCAACCGAGCGCTTGGAGTAAACAAAAATCCTACAACTCGTCCTTGTTCCATGCACGTAGCTAACCCTTTTATCTCTTCCACAAGAAACAATACATAATTAACTATAATTCTTAAAGAACCTGGGTTTGATTCGTGTTCATAGGGGCGTTTATTGCGTTGGTCGCTTCGCTCACCTCTCCCGCATTACCGGTACCAATCGTAGCTTTGGCACCTATGCTCCCCACGATTTTCTTCTTGGGAGCCATTTCTACTCGGGGTTTGGATAGTCCGGCCCTTAGCGGCCTTCAAGATGACTGGTTCGGGAGGGAAGGGTCGCAGGCAGGGGATCCTTTGCCAATGAGGGGGTGGCTTGAGTGTAGCTCCTCGAACCGTTTTCACTCTCCAACTTTCTCCCCCCCCCCCTCTCTCTCTCTCTCTCTCTCTCTCTCTCTCTCTCTCTCTTCTTCTTCTTCTTCTCTTCTCCTTCTCTCTCTCTTCCTCTTCTTATTCTTTTCTTCTTTCCTTCTCCTACTCTCTCTCTTCCTATTCTTCTTCTTCTTCTCTTCCTCTTCTCCTACTCTCTCCCTCTCCTTCTCTCCTTCTCTCTCCTTCTCTCCTTCCTCTTCTTCTTCTTTTCTCTTCTTCTCCTACTCTCTCTCTCTCTCTCTCCTTCTCCTCTTCTCTCCCTCTCCTCTTCCTCTTCTACCTCTTTTCCTCCTCTTCTCCTTCTCTTGTTCTTCTTCTTCTCCCTTCTCTCTCTCCTTCTCTTCTTCTCTCTTCTCTCTCTCCTCTCCCTCTCCTCTTCCTCTCCTACCTCTTCTCCTTCTCTCTCCTCTTCTCTTTCTTCCTCTCCTCTCTCCCTCTTCCTTCTTCTTCTTCTTCCCCTCTCTCTCCCTCTTCCTTCTTCTCCTTCTCCTCTTCTTCTTCTTCTTCTACTCCTTCTCCTTCTCTCTTCTCTCTCTCCTTCTCTTCTTCTCCCTCTCTCTCCTTCTCCTTCTTTCCCTTCTTCTCCTTCTCTCTCTTCTCTCCCTCTTCTCTCTCTTCTTTTTCTCCCTTCCTCTTCTTCTTCTCCTCTCTCTCCCTCACAACGATCACAAGGGGGGGGGTTGCTAAGCAGACACCAGGGGGGGTGTGCTGTACCCCAGACCAAGGGGGGGGAGGAGCGTGCTGCAGAACCGGAGGGAGGGGCGCTATTGCTCATGGCCAGCAAGGGGGGGCGCCTGCACAGAAGATGGAGGAGGGGCCTGTGCCAATGGAGGGAGAGGGTGGTCTTTATAAGGTGGGGAGGACGGTGCCTCCCGCCACCTAAGGGGCTGCATGCCCCCCCATCTCCCACACTTCACTCCCTCTCTCTCTCTCTCTCTCCTCGCCATGCACATGGCAGGGGGAGAGATAGAAAAAGTTGAAAAATTTAAAGGGGGGAAGTTCCTATGGGGGGGAGGCACGGGGGTCACGAGGGGGGGGGGATGTTACATTTCCTAGACAATTTTGGGGGAATGTTAAGGATCTCAAGGACTTTTTTATTAGTAGTAGTAGGCAAGGGCCTCAATACCTTGTTGAATTGGTATTTGTTGATTTTGCTGACCATGCTAAAATCTTTGTTCATCAAGGTGATTCTATGAGAATGAGCAACAACAATGTAAGCATCATTCATAAAGTCAATAACAAGAACTTCAGCTACCTCATGATGACAAAGAATCATTGTAAGCTGCCATTTCTTGTGAAGACTAGATTTAGAGGACACTCTTGATAATCTATCATAAATATAATTGAAAACTCTAATAAAATCTATCTTTGGAATGACATGCTGTTGTTTGGCTCTCTAGGCCTTCCTTATCTCACTAAAATACTTATGTTTATAGGAGAACCTAGACGTCCCCTTTCTCCTAATTGGCTTGGAAGGCTCACTACCTTGAGCAAAAGAGTGTCTAGCTTGATCAGTTGGTTGATTAGGTGCCCTTGGGGAGGTTGGAACCTTGTCAGTTGGAGGAGAGGACTACCCGCTAAGATCATACGGTTGGTCATTAGACACATGGACCTTGCCTTGAGTAGGAGGAGAAGATGCAATCTTTGCACTTGATTTCTTTGATTGCATAGTAGGAGATTGGACAAAACCAAGAGTAGGAGGGATCTTACGAGCAACATCCTCTGGAATCTTTGATGACCTAGTCTCTTGTCCTCTATCCTTTCTATCTATATAAACTTTCATTGATGTTTGCTTTGTCCTTGCCATTGGCCTTACAAAAAATGATAGTAAGAACAAACAAACAATATCTAATTGAGGGGGCAAGTACAAAACAATATGGTGTGAGTGATAAAAGTGGGTCCTGTCGCAATTGGACTATCACAACATATTGTGGAGGAGGAGCCAAGCACTAAGTTGATATACCACAAAAAGCAGTAGTATGTCTCTGCGAGGAAGTTGAATCATGCCATATCATGAGGGTTGCAAGACATGTGAAAAATATCGTAATACGGCGTGATAAGCAGCGGTGTGTCCCTTTAAGGGCCTTCAATCGTACTGTATCGTGAGACTACATAGCACATGAAAAAATTTCCTGATACGAATGTGATGAGTATTAGCACATCCCTTTGGAGACCTTGGATTGCACTGTATCGTGGAAACGTTCGAAAGACACAGGATAAAAGTTCACAATTGGGTGTGAGGAAGATTAGTGCTTCCTATCGAGGACTTATGATTGCACCGCATCATGGAGGAGGTTGTAATGCAGGGGCAGAGAGTATGATATGGTGTGATAAGAAGGAGGAGGAGGAACCCAAAAATGATTCTATTGTCAATGCATGATGACTAAAATGCTCCATGTAAGCAAGGGCCCATCTTATGTAGTTGGTGTGGCCCATGATACGTGGCATTCTATCATTGGCTAGGGTTTGCGATAGCCATCCACATGGTAAGGTGCTTGATGATGTATAAATACCCATGGCAAGCTCCTCGTATGCTTTTTTACCTGATCTTGCAACTTGATTATCCTACACTTTTTATCATTTTTTGTGTTTTTTCTTTGGCTCGTTATTTGGAAGACGATATGAAGCAAAGAGATTTATTTGTTAGGCTTACAGGTTTGTTTTCCTACCGTATTGGCATTGCACTGATACAAAGCAAGGACACATTTTTGGTGTAGTCGAGTACATTTTTTTGTGATGTATCATTAGCGGAAATATGGACTCAAAAAGGGCCTCGTAAAAATTGATTATAAATCCTTAATCTTGGAGTAGTCCCTCTTCAATGGTCATCATTGCATACCTTTTTGTTCCTTGGCCCCTCTATATTCCTAGGCTCTACCCACTTTTTATGGTGGATCCTACTAGAAAGGAGGGGGGGTCTCCCTTTCCTTTCACCCTAGTAACTAGTCCTTTTTATCTCCAAGTTGGGACCATCACTCTTTCAAAAGTGCTATATCAGTAATTTGAATTTATTTTTGTCCCAAAAAATAAAATTTTATAGATTTTTATAAAAATTAGATTTCTTTTTCTTAAAAAGTACCCAATCATATTATATAATTTTTTAATTAAAGGCCCTTTACATAAGCTCATCCTCTGAGAAGTGATTATCACTCTTCCAAAAGTGCCATGTCAGCAACTTGGATTTATTTTTGTCCCAAAAAATGAATTTTTGAAATTTTTCACAAAAATTAGATTTCTTTTTTTCAAAATGCACCCAATCATACTGCAAGTCGAAAGACTCATTTTTTATACACTTTATTATATTGGAAGCCCTCAAAATCAGCTCATATTTTTTAATATCCACACATGTGATATATGGGACCCTACAAAGGTAGTTATATACCTACTTTATGCTCCATTACTCCTAATTGCCACATCATCAAGGTGGATTGATTTTGACACCAAAAGTAATCTTTTTAGTCCCTTCTCTCAAAACATGGTATTTTCCATCTTTAGTGGGGCCTAACCATATTATATATGCATCAAAGCATTTTTCATGCTCTCTTTTGCCCTATAGCCCTCATCCCATGAAAAATGAATCTACTCCATTTTCTCTCCTGCTCTAATGAAACCACGTAGGAACATAAGCAATCGTAAGAGAAAGTTGAATTTGCATGTTTGTGTAGATGAAGAGTATGCTATTGCAAAGTCCCTTCATAGTAGCAAGCATGGGCTAGATGCAACAATTGCTTCCCAATATTGTTTAGAGAAAAAGAAAAATATTGATCTTTGGGTGGATGGTTCATTGTATCCTAATGTTTCTAGCACTAGGCTAAACCCACCTTTCAATTCCACTTCTTCATTGCTTAGATTTGCCAAGGATGGTGAAAATGGCCTACTAGGTTATTGTAAACACTTAGATGAAAATATTAATATGCATCGATATTATCAATCAATGTTATATAGCACTCATCAATCTTTGTTACAATCCAAGGATTCTTTAAATGTGTTGTAAACAACCATGCAAGGTCAACAAATCAAAGTGCAGAAGCTTGAAAATGAATTGAAGCAATATAAAGACAAGGGACAAGACATGGAAATGGACACACAAAAAAAGTCAAACGTGAAGGAGGAGAACGCTTTATTAAAATTGCTTTTGGAGAAAATAGAGAAGGATAAGAACATTGCAGAAGCAAAGTTGCAAGAAAACTCCTATGGGTTATAAGGAAAGAAAACATCAATTACTTCCAATGCTATCACTATCCTTGAATGGTGGAGCGTAGAAAAGACGTGTGCAAGCATTAAGGTTCATCATTTTCTATTGAAGAACAATTTGAATCTACTTTATCCCCTAAAAATATCAATTTTTTGTTAGGAACATTTTTGATGATGCTAAAGGCCAAGGTGAGGGTCAACAAATGGAGCTTCTAAAGGTATTTTTAAATGCAAGCATTTGATTGGAATTTTGAGAGACCCTTGATATCGAACCCTACAGTTTGTAGCTTTGAATGAGGTTCTTATAGATGTTCTTAATAGTTTATTCGTAAAAGGTCACATAGTATGTGATATAACTGAGGTTAGTTGACAAGGCTATTAGGCCATATATGGTATGATAGCAAATACATTGGCTTGTAGCAAAATAAAGCACATGATTTTGCATTGTCCATTTTAGTTGAGAGCTATAAGATGAGCATGAAATATATCTATTGTTGATTCAATAGGAAAGTATTTTTTAATCATCGAAAAAATGGAAGTTAAGGAAACTAAAGCCGAAAAGATTTCTTATGACTATGATAACTTCAATAATATTTTTATTGACTTGATTAATTTGCAATGTGCCATGTATTGTTTCTACAAGGTGCAATGCTTAGAAGGTATTGACTTGTCCTAATCTAATATAGTACACTTATTTCTCCTAAGGTTGTACGAACTATGATTGCCAGGTTTTGTTTCAACCTTGGAGTTTGTTGTCAATCTTGACGAATGCCAACTTATAAAGGGGTGCAAGTTGGGGAGGATGGGCCTTACATTGATGGATTATGCCATGGCCTATGCAAAAGATAGCACACTTGTCCAATTGTTTAGTGTGTAGTCAGAAAAGGAAATTTGGTGGCTAGCAATAGTAGAAGTGCCCAAGAAGACCCATAATGTTCTCTCTTGGATCTTCCAACATACTCCATACTCGGATATAATTTCCAAGTAGACAAGTGGGAAGAATCTCTATGTGGAAGGAGTCAGAGAATTCAACATTAATTGACACTTGGGTGGCAATCTCAAGACTCTAAAGTGTATGTTCAATTGTGACACTAAGGCATCGACATCATTGCCTTTTCCATTTTTCATGAAAACAAACAATTCTTCTGAGGTCATAAATAATGTTGTGTGGAAGAGATGGGCAGTGGCCTATAATAGAAAGGCACCACCAAATAGGTCACATCTTGACGAGAATCAGAAAGCCATATTTTCAAGTAACATTGAGAATGTCCATTTTTCACTTTGCATTGCCTCATATGCATATTTGACAAGTTATTGAAGTTACATATCAATTATACATAGACAATGAAGCCTCCCTCTAGATGTGAAGTAGCTATTGAGAGAGTCGAGGAGCTATTAAATTCATTAGGTGTAGATGGAGGCAAGGAAAATATTAAAAAGTACCGGCCTAACTTATGATGTAGCATAGAAAATATAAGTGACTAGAATGAAGGCAAAGAAATTCCTAAGCAATATGATTGGCAATCCATTTAACTTAAAGTGGGAGCTGTGGAAAGATTTATGCAAATGGAATAAAAATTTGAAAATATTTATGCAAATAGAATATAGATTTGGAAAGAGAGCCTAATCTTAAGATGTAGCCAATGTGGAAAGGTTTATGCAAATGCAATGCAGATTCGGAAAGAGACACTAGTCTTAAGATTACTTGGGTAAAAGTTTGGCATTCTTTTGATAAGCTAGTGTGCATAATGTTGGAATCCACTCAAGTTGAATTTCATACAGTTGTCAATGATTTTATAAAGCTAATTGTCAATGCATGGGGAAAAACCAACATCACACACTACATGGTACACCTTTAACTCTACTATTTGCATGTTCTTTAATATTTGAATATATTGATGCTTCAAATCTAATGTCAATCTTTATACCTTTGCAATATATCTTACACATTCATGGATCATATTTTTTAGAGAAATATGGATATTTGAAAATGTGGAGCACCTAAGGTATGGAAAAGTCTCATTATCAGGCTCATAGTGCATATTTCAAGAATACTTGTCATGGAGGTGGTCATGTCAAGAAAAGCTACCTTGTAGAAATGTTTGATTGGTTTTATAGATGCACCTTCAGTCGATCCATCACATTGGAGAATGCTAAGGCTACCACATTGGTTAAATCTCCCAGGCAACAAATCCATGCACATAATAAAAAAAGGGTGGCGAAACACATTTGCAGTGAATACACATGCAACATGGTGCATGACAAGGCAAAGGGAAGCATCAAAATAGGCATGTATGTAAACCACGTGTGAACTCTCCTTAAACCCTAATACTAGGTTTCATATAAATAGAGCTCTTTTAGTTCAATTTCTATTTCATACTTCTATTCTTGTCTTCTCTTCTTCTCTTCTAATCCACCTCATAGCCCCTCGCACCAAGAAAACTGCGTGATGATATCCACTACTAGGCCATGGACAAGGACAAGTTTTCACTTCACCATGGCAAGGTAAAGAGATCCCCAATTTCAACCGATGGGATGACTCCAATAGCAACACAACCTCATCGTCTCCATGCTCACGAGCAAGAAGATTCTTCCAAAGAGGAAGAAGAAAGAGAGGATGTGGAAGCTGACAACATTGAGCCAGAGAACAATGAGGGTGACACCTCTATGGATAAGGAAGGTGAAAACAATAATGATGATGGCAACATTGACGACAACATCAATAGGTCCCAAGATAGGATAGAATGGTTGAAGGCTAGTGGAGATACAACCATGGGACACTCAACAAGTGGTAAGGGCCCCGTGCAATGTCCCAAGATTAAAAAAAAACAAGCCATAAAACTTCTTCCTCCTCCTCTAGTACCCCTTCTCCCCACTCCAGAACCAGCCCTTGCCTCCCCACCCCTAAGCCGCAACCCAACAAGCACAAGGATGCCAACCACAGTGAGGTCTAGTGAGACAAGTCCCAAGGCAAAGGCTAAAGCAGAGGAAGAGCTGTCTAGTGGCTCTTAAGGAGATTTGCAAGTACCAGAAGAGCACAAATCTACTAATCAAGAAGTGCCCTTTGTATGCTTAGTGAAGGAAATCCTTTACTCTTATGGATATCAATTCCACATGCAAGGCATTGCAGTGGAGGCTATCCACAAAGTTGTAGTAGTGTACCCCCTCACCCTTTTTGAGGATGCATATCTTTGCGTGATTCATACCAACTCAGAGACCATCATGCACAGAGACATGTAGCTAGCTAGACCAATAAGAGGGGAGAGAGATGAGAGCTACCAAGGGCCTATAGTTTTTATAACACAATGCAACACAATGTACTTTATAAACTTCGACATGCAATAAAAAAACATTTACTTTTTATTATACCTTGAATGTCTCATATTGCATTTTTGCATGATGGTGTAATTATTAAATTTACAATGTCAATTGAAAACTTGACAATTAAGTAGAACAAAAACTTGATTATCAAGCCGACGATCTAGTTAACCTTTCTACTTTGTAGAATGATAAGTTAGAATGTGTCATACAAGTAATGAAGTATAGGGAAATTTTTAAAAATTTGTAGTTTGATAGGCCAATTAGCTTAGTTTTGGTGTAAAATGCCCAAAAATGCCATTAGAAAGGTGATATGGGTAGTCTAGGAAGCCCTGAATGGTACAACGTACCCATTCATACACCATACCATCCAGGGCTCTTTTTGATGGGCATTTTGAGTCAAAATTAAGTTGATTGGCCTATCGAACCACAAAATTTTTATTGATAAATTTTTAATTGTGTTTTGTGCATTTGTCATACTTTGAAAATATACACATTGGTATCAGGTAATGTTGGTTCATTAAACTATTCAATCTTATCACAATTGAACGCAAAAAAATGGACAATATACTCAAGAGATAGATTGCAAGAAAAATATTTTTATATTATAGTGTGAAGTACAAATGGATTTTCCTTTATAGGACTATGCTTAAAATCCTATAGCTCAATACAAGTTTCAGATAATCTTCAGGTACTTGATTTTCGCATGGGCTTGCTTCCATCTCTTCTTGGCCTCTAGTAGCAACCCTATCTTGATGCTCTTTTGCATGGTGGCTTGGATGGCTCCTATGGCTTTGCCAATTCCCATGGCTTGTAGTATCCTTCTGCACAGGCATGTGCCAAACACATGCTTCACCAACTCCTTTTTGACAATAATGATCTTTTGTGCATTGGAGGTAATGGTGGATGCACATATCACTTTTGATAGGGCCTTTAGGAGGATAGAGAGCTGAGCCCATTCGTTGGTGGCATGAACAATGGCTATGTTAGCAAATGGGGATCCTACCAATGTAGTGCCCTATGGAGGCATCCTTTTGAAATGCTCCCTGGCCCTTCTGGTGACTTGCAAAATCATTGATGTCAAGGACGGCCTATATTGACATGAAGTTAGCTCAAAATAGTATACATAGTAAAATAAAGTATCTAGATAGACTATTAATACACTTTCTTCCTGCTCAACATCATCGGTAGAAACCTTCTAGGGTTTGGTCAAGTCCATACTTGACTTGGACTTGTCAATTAGGGGGGCTTGTTGCTCTTCCAAGGGAACTTGTCCTACCACCAAGCTAGCTTGCACTATCTCAAACTGTTGGGTACCAACAATGGTGTACTCTGCCAAGTCCATGGCATCTCCAAGAGCTATGACTACGCCGTCTATGTCTTCTAGCTTCGGGTTGCTGTAGTCTATAGGTAGATCATTAGACACGAGGGGGAAGTCATTGGCGATTGCCTATATCGACAGTGCCTCATCCTCTCTCACTCTAAAAAATTTCTCCAAATCATGGAGAAACACAGATTCTTTGTCATCAAATGAAATCTTTGCTTATGCTATCTATGTATAGTCTGTATCAACGGTAGAGGGTGAATCCTTTTGCTCACTTGAGCCACCTCCTAAGGTGTTATCCACATCAATTATAGCTCTATTGACCATAAGGTCTAGAGCTTTTGCCTCTTTTGTGACCTTTTGTTTCTCTCTAGCACTATCCATTAGTGAAGACTTTGGATTAGGGACATCCTTCAATAAGCCTCCCACATGCTCTTCACCATCCACTATGATTGTAGGTGGGTCTCACCTTCATTAAGTAATAGAAAAAAAGTGGTATTCCATGAGAGGTAGTCAGTGCCATATTGATCAAAGCCATATTCACTATCTTGCTGAGGAGTGAGGTGCTTGAAGTAGGCGGGGGGTGAGATTTGCAAAAAATTACCTGGTTATTTTCAAAATGTCTCTGTGCCATTGATGTACTTCAAGAGATTACATGGCATCCATTCCTTGTTGGAATCCTTGAACCTAAATGGTATATTCTCGTAAATATGTGTTCATGCACTTGACAGGGTATTGCAGGCTTGGACTATGCCACAATACCATATCATAGTACTTAATATTGGGACAAAAGATCTTATTAAAATAAGATCTCTCGATGAATTTTGGTGTCCAGAAAGGATTGCATGAAGCTATTAAGAGTGTGATCCATTGTGGAAGAAGGGGTGAAGGAGGCAATTGCAAGGATGCTTGGGAGAGGAGAAGTGGTTGGAGAGTTAGAAAATGAAAATGAGACCAAGTGAATGGTTTTTATAGGTCATAGATCTAGAGTTTTAATTTTTGAAAATCTATAAAATTCTATTAATATATTTTTGAAAAGAAAAAATCAATATCGCAAAATAATCCAAAATATAAAATGTTAGAGAATCTAATATATATATATAAATCATTAAAAAAATCCCACGATCTATTTATTGTTAATTTTATATACATAATTTTGTATAGATTTTGACTTTTTACAAAGCACTCAATAACATATAATTTTTCTCCATTCTTTTGTCCATCTGAAAGAAAAAAAAATCAAATAGGATTTGAACTGCTAATTCCCAACCAAAACAAAAAATTTCCAATATTAAACAAGCTCACCTTTCTACCACCAATACATAAGTTGAAGCTCTCCATATGAATGGTTCCCATCAAGACTAGATGCTCCCACAGATTTAGGAGACTCCAACAATCATTCATTGTGATGGACTCAATCATTCCACTGGGCATATGAATTTGAATATCAAATGCTTATCCCATGTCTTTAGTGGATTCCAAGGGAATCTATTGGTATGCTTTATTTATCCAATCTTGCATCTTGGACATTTGGAAGGCTAGATGGAGATAGAGATCAGGATTGAGCAACTACATTTAACGACTGCTGTTGTGCTTCTTGTGTCTGTTTAGGGAAAGAGGGTGTAGGAGATTTGGGACTCCTAGGTAGACTTGGCACTGACTGGAAGATTTGCTTATGGCTATTAGATGATTCTGCCATTTGCTTTGTTGAGCAATCATGAGCAGCATTGCACCTGTGGTGCTCATTATCCTCTTGGAAAGTTAATGGCTCCTTGGGCACTAGTGGTCTTTGTGCACACTCGACGGTTATATCTGACATCCACTTGTTAGGCATGCTAGGCTGAGGATCTACCTTCTTTCGAGTAGTCATGTTTGGTTTTTTTATTTCAATCGTGAGGGGCTCAATCACTCCAATGTTGTTGACTCTAGGCTTGGATTTTTTTTTAGATTTCCTTCTACGCTTCTTTGCTTTTGATACAATCTGGCCTCTAACTAATAGAGGTAGTTTAATAGGGGGCTTTGGTACCCAAATCCATCGATTACCTACGTAATACCCTTGAGCACGTAGCAACGCTTTGAGTATCCATCATGGCGTTGTGCTAACTCTCTATTGATACCTTCGTCTATAAGGCTTGGGCCTCTTTTGTGGTCTTCTACGATATTTATAAGTCCAAAGCCTATCCTTGTCATTGTCTCCTGACCTTCTTGTTTCAAGCATAGCCTGACCTTCTTGTCTCAAGCATAGCCTATCCTTGTCATTGTCTCCTGACCTTCTTGTTTCAAGCATAGCCTGACCTTCTTGTCTCAAGCATAGCCTATCCTTGTCATTGTCTCCTGACCTTCTTGTTTCAAGCATAGCCTCACTCACTAGTTTCCTCTATTTAACGTGTGCTTGTATCAACTCTTTCAACAAGTCCTTGCTCTTGTTACTAGGCTTGCCTGGTATGTCAGAACATTCTTTGTCTTTTCCTCGAGGTTTGATGAGGTCACCCTTGCTAAAGGTTGTGATTATCCTCACACCCGGTAGTGTCAAGTGTATCCTCTATGCTACATAATTGGCCTCACACTTCGTTGCCCTTTTGAAGGGTCTTCCTAGGGGGTTTTCTTTCCACAATCAACACTATTTGGAGGAACATGGAATAGGATAGGCAAGCTTTCAGTTTCAATAGTTACAAGGATTTTGCACTTCCCTATAAGTGCTTGTGGGTGTCCCCCATAAGGACTAAGAGTTGCATTAGTCGGTGTGAGCTTTGGTTGGCCTAGTAGGGTCCATGCTTCATAGGTTAGTTATTAAAATCTGCTCCTTCATCAATGAGAGCATCGCACTATGCTCTCTTTTTGCGGTGAGTTTGACCCTAAGATAAGCAGGCGGTACTATGTCCTCATCTTCCAAGTCTTGGCTTATAAATTCAAGCCTTCTGATACATGCCTTTAAGTCCCCAACTGCATAACCAGATGTGGATTCTCCACTAATGTCTTGGGTCGGGTCTGTGTAGTACCGTTCAAGGTGCATCTATTGTCAGGACTATCATGTCTAGTCATCCTTGGAGTTGTCGTTTGATGTTGTTGCATTCCACTTTGACTAGATGCAATCAAAATGCAACCTATACATGTTTTTGTGGTATGGCCTTTTTGCCCTTGTTGGCTAGATTGGCCCATTGAGGTTCTAGGGTCTTTGTTTCTCTTTGTTCATGTATGGGCTTTTGGTTGTTGTTTTGTAAGTGAGAATCTATGCTTGTGCAGAGCCATTACTATATTAGGATCTAATTTGGAGGACTTGTCACAGCACGCTTTTTCTCTCTAGCCTACTTGTGGAAGGTGCGGAGGGGGCAGCCCCCTCTACGAGGGTCCAGGAGGGCAATCCCCTAGACTCGTAGGGTCGTTACACTAGATACAATGCACAATTTGAAGGTCCCCCTATTCATAGTAGCCAAGTTTTGAACTAATTGCTCTAGATTTCAGCCCAGTGATAGATCTATGATGTGCTTTCGGCTCTATACAGTCTCTGGGTCGATTTCAAGGCTCAAATGTGTCAAATTTGTATTTTGTTCACCTGTCCGATTTTGACATTTTTCTAACCGATTCTCAGAGCTCCGATTCTCAGGAGTCCGATTATCAAAATCGAACGTCCGATTTTGGATTGTTTTGATCGGCCAATCGGATGGTTTGAGTTCAAGTGGTCCGATTATGAGTTGGTTTGATTTTGTTGGTTGTGCATTTGATTTTGGTTGGTCTAATTTTGGTGGATGTGTGCCTGCTTTTGGTTGTTCGATTTTCGTGTGTTCAATTCTGGGAGTCCAATTCTAGGAATTGGACATTTAATTTTCAAAATCAGACATGGTATGTCCGATCGAATAGGATGGGTTGGTCTAAGTCCAAAAATCAGACCATCCGATTCTAGGAATTAGACCGTCGTCCAAGTCAAATTTTGGGAATCAGACTCTAGTAACAGTGTTCGATTCCTATGGACGAGTTTCTAGGATGACGAAAATCACTCGATTCTAATGATTTTAGTTATGAGGGGTTGCATAAACTTCCAGAATGTAAGAATAGACTCTAGTGAAGAATTGTGTATACCTAGAATAGAAAATAAACTCCAAAATAAAAATAGGAAAACAAATCAAACCCTCTTGCCCTGTTATGATAACAAAAACCCGAATGCATGTTTTCCTTTTTTTCTTTGTTTTTTCCTACCCTAATGCATCCAAATCACAAATAAAACACCTATACTACTCCAACTTACCTTTTCAAATCCAAAAAACCAAAAACTTACTTGCTAAGGAGATCGAATACCTCTTCAAACTCCCTCACTTCCTACTTATCTACCTCAAGCATTGATTCGGGAAAAACCCTACTTCAATGCTCGATTTGGAGCATGCAAGCACTCAAGACTTGAATCCATTGTCCCAGCAAAGAAACCAAAATGTAGAGCCGAAACCACCAAGACCCATGGATCGCTTATTCTTTCAAGTGTTTCAAGTCGAGCACTAATGGCTACCTCTCACATAGCCAATGCACTATCTCTCTCTATGAGTATAGTGAGCTTACCTCCATGCCCGATCGAGTAGCCTCCTCTACCGAGCACTCCAGTAGCTCCATGATCCAAGTGCAAGCTTCAAGAAAGATCGAGCCTCAAGCTCCATGCTTCAAGCTCCATTACTGTGAGCAAGAGAAGAGAAGAGAAGAGAAGAGAAGAGAAGAGAAGAGAAGAGAAGAGAAGAGAAGAGAAGAGAGGAGAAGATGGAGAGCTTCTCCACCACAGTTCCTCACCCTCACACACTCGCTCCCTCACACTCTCACACTCCCTGTCTCAAGCATAAGCTCAAGCAAGCAAGAAGAAGAAGAAGAGGCTAGCTACTTTTGGCCACACACAAGAATGAGCTTCTCATTCACTTTTCAACTTTATATACAAAACCCTAAATCCCTTTTGGGTAGTCATCCCCTTATCCCCTTTTTTACATGGCCGACCTAGGCCCTTTTTCCCATTGTCCTCCTATCTTCCTAGCTTCCTTCCTATTGCCCATCTACGTTTACAATTTGCATGGGTGAGGGCTCGATGCTCTTAAAATAAATTATGATGCACCTTGCGCTATTTTACAAAAGTGTTGACTTATGCTTTTTCTTGTGTGCCTTTCTCCTTGATTTAGAGCTTTTTTGCATTTCTTATGTTTTCATATTTTTCTTGGCGCGCCTTTGTCTTCCATTTCACTTTTGCCTTGGCTCTATCTTCCACTTTAGATTTTCTAAATTTTCCACCTTGTTCATCTGAGGGTTAACAAACACAATGTTTGAACTAAAATGATTTGTAAAAAATCAAAAGAAGCAAAGCTCGCACGAAGACAACTACCCACATGATTAGATTGCCGAATGTCTAGGCTTCGAAGCTCACATGGAAACATAGCTATCCACGTGATTAGACTATCAAATGTCCATGTGATGATTAGGCTTTCTATAGTTTTTATTCTTTTAGGTTTGTTCTTCTTGCTTAGTGGTTTGTTCTTCCTACTTACTAAGGACTATTGTGCCAAGGGTTCTATTTCCTAGCATCGTTTGTGTTAGGTGAAGGTGCGAAGCTTCACCATTTCAAGGCTTCATTTTTCCCCAGTTGTTATAAGGCTACCAACTCACAAACGTGCACTAAGGTGAGCCCTAGAGCGTTGCCCCAATGTTGAAGAGGATAGATGATCTCTTTGGTGAGTCCATAGAAAAGACCTTGTCTCAGTAATGAAATAGGTCGGCAATGAGGATGAGGGGTAGGTAGTCGTATCATTGCTTGCATGATCATATATAGTTAGTTATAGAATGAATTTTGGGTAGCATGCAACAACTAATTAGATAGTTGTGCATTGCAAGGAAGAACAAAAGGGATGAGTACCCAGTACTCAAAAAATTCTTCTTTACAACACAAGAACTACATGAAGAGTATGGCTTGAGCCTTGAGGGGAAGGTCACTTTGGACTTGACTAATGCTGATCTCCTTGATGAATAATGGCTCACAATGTTCAAGCTACAACATCAAAATAATACCAAGATTTACTTGAACCATCTATAGCCTAAAATTTTCAAGGATTGTAGACTACTCTTCCACAAGGTTTATCAAGCCCCCCATCATGTGGGGAGATCACTTCAAAGTTTGCCAAGCACTACACATTTGAGAGGTGTAGCATTGTGAAAGAAGAACCTTTCGCACATAAGATTTCATAAGCAAAGTTCAGTGTATGATCGTGCTAAACATATGCAAAGGCAAGCCTGGAGGGTAGGAAAAGAAGTTGGAAAAATATTGGAGGAGGGAAAATTGTGTATTTTAGGGTGGCTTGTATGGGTTGAATAGAAAGATCGACTACACGGAGGATACAAGCAACATGTACACTAAGGAGGATAACATTTTTGAGTTAGGACCTTCTAAACTAGATTATATTTTCAATTTGCAGAGTATTACTAAGAGGGTTTTGACAAGCTACATACAAAAGCTGAGTAGGTTACATGAGTTAAGGGCATCTCTCCAATGAAAGAAGGAGAGCTTATTGAGGTTAAGGGCTCCGATGCCTTGGCTAATAGAATTAAGGACAACATTATCATGTTTATGTAATGCCTAGAGGAGCTAACAAGGTTTGCTTTAATACTCAAAAACTAAATGAAGTGGAGGTTGACCTGAATGCGTCGAAGTGTATGCTCCATCGATTTGGAATCACTGGGGATTCGTAGCTTGTCACCAAAGGGGTGGAAGCTCAAAAAGTACTTTTGCCTTACGTTTTAACATCATTCTTTTCCTTTGGTATCAATTATACTTTGTTGGCCTAGTGTTGTATTTATTTTGGTGTCTCTTGAACATTTTGGTACATTTTCGTCAAAATAATTTTGTATATTTTGAAACCTTTTGGTATATTAGACTTGGTGTTGACCCTCATGTACACTGAACACTATTTGGGTCATCACCAAGTGAGGAAGACCCCTCACTATGGTGGAGGGCATCCATATCACTTGATGGTAACCCCCATGTGCACCAAACACCCTATGGGGGATCACCACCAAGTGAGGGAGGTCCCTCACTAAGGTAGAGAGCCCCTATATCAATTAGTGGTGTCCCTCATGTATACCTATCATTGTGTGGGTCACCATCAAGCAAGGGAAGCCTCTCACTATGGCTAAGGGTCCCCCTTCACTTGGTAGTGACTCTCATGTGAACCTTTTCGGAGGACCCCCCATCACTTCGTACTTTTTTTATATTTTTGGAAATTTTATTTTTGAATATCAAATATTGTTTGGTACTCCCCATTCCTTGGTGGAGGGGGACCCTCCATCACTTGGGGGAGGACTCCCATCGCTTCGTACTTTTTGGTATTTTTAGTAGTATTTGATAGTTTTTTATATTTTTAAATATCAAATATTGTTTGGTGCTCCCCATCG